>NW_010195956.1:57456-70346 GCF_000695765.1 Mesitornis unicolor
CTCTTATTCTCATATTTTTCTGGGCATTGCTTTGGGCACTTGTATAGTAGGATTCTGGGTGAGATGTACCTTGGTCTGCCCCAATACAGCCATTCTTAGGTGTGTGCACACTTGCATTGTTCTTGGATGGAGGACTTTCAGATTCAGTTGCTATTAAGGTGTCAGCAAGGGCAAAGGAGTCTAAGGACTGAGTAGTTTGGGGGGGTTTTTTAGTCTGCTAAGACTGATTTAAAAGAAATATGTTTCTAAGTAAGCGATGCAATTTTGTTATAGGCAGCTACAACATACCAACTGTAACTGAAATAAATATAAGCAAGCCTGCAAACCTACACCACTTCTCACATGGTTACTGAAAGATTTTTATACAGATTAAAGCTGCAGGACTTAGAAGACAACCGTTAACAGAAACACCAGATACTAGTTTAGCAGTCTTACTGACACCACAAAGCAATGCCTTTATTACTGCTCAGCAAAGACCCTGCAGATAGAAGAAAGAGCTCATAATAGAATTATGCCCAATTTCAACAGTCATTAAAAGGAAAATGTGCATACTTCATTCAGAAAGGACATATGCCTTGGTGTTCAACCAAAATACAATCAATCAGTAACATGTTATACCTGATTTCACATTATAGTTTATCCTTCAATGCCTAAGAGCAGTACTTGGGCACCCCATTACAGACAGAAAGGAATGCAACAACATATTATGCTGACTTATAGCTCAGGTCAAAGGAAAATTTATCAGAAGTGACAGGAACCCAATGAAAGCCCACAACAGACAGATGTGTAAGACTAACCCTACAGAGGACAAAGTCATTGCAGAATAAAAAGCCTTTTATTAGAGTTTTACAAAATAACTTGTAAAAAAAAAATCACCTCATATCAGGTATATGTAATATATAAACTTTCACATTCCTAACTACTACTTCACAGATTCGTAGTTTGTCCATACTTCCTTCAAAGAGAAAGAACACATTTCTATGCCAAAAACCAGATGAAGACTCACCTATGTTTCTTCTTTCTATGCTGACTTCAGTCCTAAAAAGCAGATGGCACAACAACAATAGATTCATAGAGTTTATGGTTTCCTGCTATCCTTTCTCTAGCAGCACAGTTTCTTTGTGAAGTTCATCCCTCCACAGTTATCCTGGTTTCACTCCTGGGGAGGTATTTTGCTTTTCTCTTTTTAAAGCCAAGATGTTTTTGTTGTTTCTTTTCAATGAACAGCTCCATTAAATCAGCACAACTGAGAGGCAAATAATCTCCAGCACAGAAAGGGCTGAGGAACTTCACACCATCTGGGAAATCATACCTGGGAACTGCATTCTCAGACTTTGCTATCTATTTAAAATATCAACAGTTCTTACTTCATTAGCACGATGCATTCCACTAGAATCATGCTGATGCAGTTCAGAGATCATAGAAAAAGCTTCGCAGAAACAGAATACTTTTATTATAGTGTTTAGGCAAGTAATTATCAGGGATCATCCAAAAATGTTCTTAAAACTAAAATTTAGATTTAGCTTATCAATGTGAACAATTGCATCTTAGTAAATAATACAATTATGCACAGTTATCTTCCATTAAGGAAAACTGTAGAATATATACAAATGTTGTTTCAGGCAAATGTCCTTTTCGCAAGTGCGCAAGTTGCATTTCTGAACAAGTGCATCTCTGAACTTCAGCCGAGTCCTATCAAGTACACACAGAGTTCCTGCCACAGTGTTCTGTGCATCCTATCTTAATTACAGTTTACTCGCCTTTCAAAGACTCATTCTGGAAAAAAATGACAAAGATACAAGATTTATATACATAAAGGCACAGCAATTCTGTTGAAACCAGCTATGTTACAGTACAATAGAGTTCAATCAGTGCCTTTCATGCAACAAGGTTCACTAACAAATTTAAATCCTCTTCCAGTAAAACTAACTGCACAAGGACTGTATCCTTCTCTTTTGGTAAAAAGAATAACCAGCTATTATTTAATAAACCCAACGTTACTCCAGGAACTTGAAAGAAATACATAAGATGCTTGTTCTTTCTGCCTAGATTTGCTAGACTTTCAAGGCTATTCCTCAATCAAAGAAAATAGTTTCTAGCTAAGAGCAAAGGTGAAGTTTCATTTGTGCTAAGATGACAGAATAAGAATTTTTCTATAGCGACAGTTTTATAAAAATCATATATATTATACAGGTGTTGTCCTAGGAGGCATCACCACCAGCCACAGAATGCCCAATTCTAAAGACTGATCAGGACCTGAGAAGAAAACTTTGAATTCAGAGGGCAGATTCAGAACAAGTATACACTAACTTATCATTAGAACTACATCCCTGGTTGGTCCAGTGCTCAAAGACTCCATGCAATGGACACACCAAGTGTACTTCTCGCTGTAAACTGATTCAAAATATTCTCCCCTTCTCCTTCCCCAGTACCAATTTCAAGTTGTCATTTCTGAAGCTTCAGAGTTTTCCTAGGCATCAGTTGCATTGAAAGAGTAGTTGCACTTTTTACATCTGCCTGCAGCTGAATAATTAAAAGGCAGACTGTATATTGCCATCAAGCTAATCAACTCCCAGAGCTTTGAGCTGTCGTTCAATCTCTTCATCTGATATGGTAGCAGCTTTTGATGTTGATGCAGATGGTAAGCCTCTGGCAGCTGATGGAACTTTGGCCATCTAGAAGAAGATAGAAGTTTTCTTCAGTCAAAATAATACATGTTATGATAAGCTGACTTCCAGAACAGGACTGTAAAATAAAGGCTGCTAGAATAAACTATAAAACAAAAGGGAATGAAGGGGAAGAAGCACATGAACTGGGTAAAATTAGCCATACCTTTCCAGAGATTTCAATTCCTATCTCATCAAGCACTTGGTTAACAATATCTTGGCTTTCTTCTTCTTCATCAGAAGCATCAAAAATATCATCCAGAGTATCATTAACTTAGAAGAAAGAAAAAAAAAAAATCCACATTGCATTAAGCAGAAAGTTCTACCCTCCCAGAATGTAGTAGTAATACTCCTGTGTAAGATAACAACAGAAAGCAGCTGTATATTGGAGAGGCTTTCTTACCTCTGCCTTGCCAAGCCTGTGAGCATAGCTGGACCAACTTACCCAACAGGGTAAGGCATGACTGCTCTTATAAAAATGTTTGGTTTCACCAAAATAGTTCAGTTGTTTTATTTCCCCCCTTACTAGACTTTAACATTTCTTAAAAACATCCTCTACAATTCCATAAAAATGCTTTTCCTCTTCCTCCTCTAAGTTGTGAAATTGTTAACTACTCAGCTAATTTCTTAATTGCAAGAATACAGTTCTGCACAGTTGAGGTGTTCACATCTTGCTCAACAATATTGCTTTGAGTCCACGCTACTTACTATGACCAACACAGTGGCAGGGACTAGGACAGGAAGGAGACTGCTAGCAACACCAGGAAGTTTGGCATTATTTAATTGACAGTGGCCAGATGCTATCAGGAAGAATAAACTTGCCACCCCCCAAGACGCTGTTTGTAGCTTAAAATAACAAAGGAGACAAAACCATCCCATACCACCATGTATGCAAAGCTGAGATAATTCATGATCTCTAAATTAAACTCAAATTCTAAAGTGTCCAGTTGCAGCAGGAAAAAAACCACATGCACAACTATCAGCTACAGAAAAGGCAATTTTTCAAATCCCCTACCAGTTACGCCAACAAGGTTTTGAAGTGGTCTCAAACCTCCCTCTCTTCCAGTGTGTTCATTCCAGAAGCATGAAGATAGGAAGGATTTATGTATCTAGAGCTACTAAAAAAACTAAGGCAGTCTCCCTCCTCAGATCTGCATTGTTTGCTCTTCAATTCTGCTGTCAATCTAATTGTAGAAATAAAACCTCAAACATCACTACTTCTAGACTGGCTCAAGCCCTTCAAGAGCACTGCGGGCTGCAGCTAGTTCTTCCCTGCAGTGCACAACTTACTCATTTCTTCAGTCATTTCCATCTTCATGTTTTCCTTCTGGAAATTCTGCATAGTTTGTAGTGTCTTTTGTGGGTCCATTTTCTTATTAACTGCTTGCATTGTCTATTAATATTGAAAAAAACCTTTAATCATACAATGAGGCATTAGTAAAGATCAATATACACATTAAGAAGGAATAAGACTTTTCTAATAAAAACCCTTCAGTCCAAATTTCGCTTTCTTTGCCTTTTTATATCCCATGAGAACTGCAGACGCACAACAGACTGATAGTACAGTCTGCACCTAGTAAGAAATATTGCTATTTATTACCCTAACAGATATGCTTTTAAATGTATGCGTCTTTCTTGTACCATGACCCTTCTCCCAGCCTTATATTAGGAAAAATCTGCCTGATCTAAATGGAAAGAATGAGATAGTATTTCCTAACTTACAGGCTATACACTTTAGAGAGGTAAATGGCTGCAGGTTCTTTATTCAGTAAGGAACACTTATTTGAAGCACCACTAGAGGACAGGCATCAAATTACAATTGTTTCTTTATGCTATAATTTAATAGAAAGATTACTTTTCTCTGAAATGCAAGTATCAAAGTATCTAGGAAGTACATATTGGCTTAGGGAGAACCTTTGTCCTGGGTAGAGATCTTTCTGTGACAGTGTAATAAATTTCACCTGTTTTACTACCAGTATGCAGCACTGCCTTTGCAGGCACCAGTATTTAATACTTTCTTCTTTCCTAAGGAAGCTACTGCATCTCTCATGGGATGCCAAAACCTAAATATAGAAATGAGCAACTCAAACAAAGTCTAAACATCTCTGAGACGATAAAAGAGCTGGTTAATTAAAAGCGACACTATCAAGCTACTGCAGCTGCTACTGGCTTCATAGAAGTTCTTCTGCCTTCATGTCTGAGTTTGTTTAAATTGATAGTGTATTATGCTTCTAACGTTACTAGAATTTCAAAGACTGTGTTCATATTCACAATATTTGAATACAATAAGCTGTTTTGGACTCAGGTGTCAGTTCTTCAGAATTCTATTACAAGACTTAGAGATGGACATCAAAAATATTTGCACTAAACTGATGCAGCATTTATATATCCTCAGAAAATGCATGATTAAAATAAACATGTTACTATTAACTGGACTTCACTATGTCCAAAATTAGTGTCATACATGCTAAAAATTTTATAGAAATTACTTTAGAAGCTTTGCATTCACGTATGTCTTGCTTGTTGAGGCAATTCATTCTATACATTTTCCACTGATTGTTGCATGGGATTAAGAATGGTTTATAAGATTCAAAATGAACAACTGAATACTTTTCTTTTTTAAGGTTCCTATGTTGATATGGCAAAATATTCACTTTAAAAGTGATCAAAAGCATTTAACACCTTTCACTCCAGTAACATTATACAACCTAATCCATAGAAATACCTGCTGTGTTTAAAACATGTAACTTTCTGGATGCCCTTTAATTTCTATTTTAAATACTTTTGGAGTTTTTTCTAGTGATTTAATCTTCATAATTAGCTTAATGACACTTTGGTTTTGAGAAATTTGATCCAAGATGTCTCATGGACAAAAACAAGTCACCCATATAATGATTTAAACAGCAAGACCAACTTGTTCACATGCACTTTGTTGTGGGAATAGTGAGTCAGCTGTTCAACCTGATTGGCTGTACAGTCAGACAAGCTCCCCTGTTGGGGCTTAGTCACAGAGGATGGAAAGTTTGCTACAGAGCCACAACTCTATCACTGAATGGCTGATACCTGCCAACGTAACTGCTTCTAAAAGATACCTGACAGCAAAGCCTTAGCAGTGATTACTTTCTGCACTAAGTTGCGTTGCATTACTCTATTTAACTGGCATGTAACTGGATTTAACTTGGACTGTGATAAAAGCACAACCTGTCTACAACAATGTGTGCTAATTCTGATTCCTACACCTCAAGCTGAAAAGTCTTGCTTGCCAAAAGCAAACTCCCTATTTATCAGTTCAGGGAAATAGGGAAAAGTTCACAACTAAGTCAGACAACTGAGATTTTTTCAGACTCTCTTGTGAGATGAGATTTGTGAGAAAACTTAATGCAATACTGTTTCCTACGAGCATGGAGAGTGAGAATGACAGGGAATTTCAGATTAAATTTCCTTAGGAACTTAAGATGCGATATAATAACCTAGTTTTTGCACAAGCCATAAAGCTACTATGACACACTGTCTTGATTTCTAGACGAAGCATGCTCTACTTTTTCCCAATAAAAACTGCAACAAGATACACAGGCAAAGCACTGTAGCAGTATGGTTTGGGGTTTTTTTATGTATTAAAAGAGTTCTTCCACTGGCATTAGAGTCTATTTTTATCATGTAAACATTTGACAGATGTCTAGCCCAAGAAAATATGCTTAGTTAGGAGCTAGCAGGGTGGACTGACTAGACAAAAATTTCATCAGATGAATCAACCTACATTCCACTATTGTACCCTCAATATGATTTGGGGTATTAAGCATAAGTTTTCTCCCTTCAATTATCTTATACAAAATAACATAACTTGACTTTTGCAAACATATGCTGCATTTTAATGTAAAAGAATAACTTGTAATGCCTTACTTTTGCTGTAGTTGACATAGCTCCTGCCATCTTCATCTGAGAGTTCATGACCTTTGTTTGAGACGACATAGAAGTGACTTTAGAGCTAACAGCATACGTTCGATTCTTCTGCTTCCGCAGTTGTACAAGCTGTTTTGCTAGCACTTTGCAGGCTTCTTTGTTACCAGTCTTAGCCATTTTCTTTATTTCCAGTTCCTGTTTAAAAAGGCATAAGATGAATTCTACAGAATTTTCATTCAAACAAAGACTATAATTAAGCCTTAACTTCTGGAATTTAATTATTAGTGTTAACTGTCTTCTTGGTTATTCTTTTAAGACATTAGAAGTTATATAAATACTTTTCAGAGAACCTCATAACCTTCTTGGGGAAGAGGCTGATAAAACCAGATAAACAATAATTATAGGCTGTTTACCCACATAATATAGGCGGACTTAACTCAGCACATAATAAAAGCAGTATAATTTGTCTACAACAACATATGCTTAAGCCTTAAGACAGACACTTCTGGCTTACAAAAAAAAAAACAAAACCAAAACCCAATCTATCACTTCATAGAGTCAAAGAATGCTTTGGATTGGAAGAAGCCTTTATAGGTCATCTAAGTCAACAACACCTGCAGTGAGCAGGGACATCTTTAACTAGATCAGGTTGCTCAGAGAGCTATCAAGCCTGGCCTTGAATGTCCACCAGCTCACTGGGCAACCTGTTCCAGTGTTTTACCACCCTCATAGTAAAACATTTCTTTCTTATATTCAGTCTAAATCTATTCTCCCTTAGTTTAAAATCATTACTCCTTGTCACAACAAACCTTGCTAAAAAGATTGTCCCTATTTTTCTTATAGACCACTTTAAAGTACTGAAAGCCTTCAATAAGGTCCCCCCCGCAGCCTTCTCTTCTGGCTGAAGAACACCAACTCTCTCAGCCTGTCCTCACAGGAGAGGTGCTCCAGCCTTGTAATTACTTTTGTGGTCCTCTGGCTCCAACAGCTCCATGTCTTTCTTGTGTCCAGCTCTGGACCCCTCAACACAGTAATCCAGGTGAGGTTTCACCAGAGCAGAGTAGAGGGGCAGAATCACCTTCTGACCACGCTTCTTTTGATGCGGCCCAGGATACAGATGACCTTCTGGGCTGCAAGTGCACATTGCCTGCTCATGTCCAACTTTTCAACCACCAGTACCCCCAAGTCCTTCTCTTCAGGGCTGCTGGGGGACCATGTCAAAGGCCTTACAGAAATTCAGATAGAAGACATCCTTTGCTCTTCCCTTTTCCACTGATGTAGTCACTCCATCACAGAAGGCAACTAATTTGGTCAGGCAGTACTTGCCCTTAGTAAAGCCATTTCAACAAGGAGAAATAGCAAGCTATGTAGCCCAGAAGTATCAGGAAAATGTTTGGCTCAACTAATCTTGTCAGCTAGAATTTTTCAAACTGTGCCTCCTGATTTGTGACTTGGCAATGTAAACTTTTCAACTAATTTTTCTTTTTCAGCCTTTTTAGGGAGGGCTTGCCGCAGTATATCAGTTCTTTGTACATGTCTAATTGTACATTTTTATTTTTACCATTAAGTAAAAGCAGCCTTTAAAGACCAGCTTTCTCCTGCATTTCTCAGGAGAATATACCTGCTGCAGAAATACAGTTGCTTCATTTTATGTGCACTGGTAGTCCAGAAAACTGCATTTATAAGAGGATATGTTGCTCTGAAAAGGTAAAGACTGGTCACAGCTATGTTTAAAGGCAAGTGTAAACTGACCAACTGCATTAGATTCACTACTAGGAAAGACCATAGTTATGGTTACTACAGAGATGATACTGGCATAAGATCTCTGTAAATCTACAATTTCTGAAAGGCTATGTCATACATACTATTTTTAATCCAAGAAGGGACAGATCAGCAAACAAGCAGCATAAGACTGTTCAATCATTAGAGGCCTGAAATACATGTAAAGCTGTCCATTTTCTAAGTAGCTCACAGAGACCACAAAAACAAATTTCTATAACATGCTCAGAATATTATCTCCTTTTTTCATACCTCAAGTATTGTGAAGGAAAGAAGGGATTAGTTTGCACCCTAGTTTTAAGAGCAAACATTTGAAAATAGGGATATTCTCACCGAGATGAAAGACCTAGGCAGCATTTATAACCTGATTTTCAAAGTGAAATGTAAACCTACACCACTGATTCCTAATTCACTGGAGATAATCCAGCTGCAGAAATCAAACCCTATAGAGAGATTACTTTATTCTTAATTAAGAAGAATTTCAGTAAAGAGCTGAAATGCATTATTTGTTTTTGAGAGGTTTGGAGAAAGCTTATTAGAGTCAGTTATGTTTTGGGAAAAAAAATAATCGAAATTCATATAGTCATATGAGGTTACTGAACTGAAACAGAACTGTCTGTATACTTTAAAGTATTTTTATACATAGAATTAATATATCTAGGTTTTCTCAGAGTAGTCAAGGAAAAAGAAGAATGTAGCAAAATGTTCTGAGATGAACTGACAAGCCCTTCACTCTTTTGAACCTGATCTGACTCTGAAAAGTAATACTTACTGTCCATTGATTCTCTCATCCTAACAGCAAATTTTAACTTTACCAAAGATGTATGTCACTTCTCCTTTCTTCTTCTCAGAAATCAAACATTTCTGAAACAATTTACTGTAGTGTGTAATCAAATCTTCAACCTGATTATTCATGAAAATTAAGGTTATTTCCAGAGTCAGAATATTGCATATTGATAAATGCCTCATCTATGAGTAACCTCTTAGATCTTACATTTTCAGAGCTTCCAGAAACAATTTCTCTGACCTGTTTATTATTCCCAGCTCTTGGTATTCACGTAACCTGCTGCCATGAAACACCTTAGCAGGTACCGAAACAGTGGCTGGATTTGCATAGCTTTTCCCACAGTCTGAGCATGTTTTCATGCATCAAATCCCACCATCTGTCATCCATTTATCCAATTATACTGCCACACAGGTGCAGCATCCATTCACTGAATACTTGATAGCTCACACACATTAAGTTTTAAATAAATCTTAATTTAGGCAGATAGTTTTACTATTATTAGCTGGTTTTAGGGAAGTTCTAGAAGAATGAAAATAATAACCCTATAGTTTTTCAAGTACTCTCTCCCATTGGAGAGTCATGGTAACATGACACTTCTTATATTTTTTCCACTGAAAAATCACTGATTTATAAGCCTGTTAGAAAAAGTCTTCTGAAAGATGGAGAATGGCAAGAGTGGAAGGGAAAAATGAATGTGGTGATTTAAACTGAACACATTGTTTCAGGGTTTTCCTACGTTAAACACCGAGAATCACTGTTAGATAGTAATTTTTTTCTGACACAGTTTTAATAACTGAAAAGTCAAAAAGGGGAAGACAGCTTTTTCAGTGTTCAGTTATTCTACAATGAGTTGTATTTTTAGCACTTTACAAGTTTTCTGTTATATTGAGGGTGTGTGTGTGTTTGTAAAGAGTAAAATAAAGTCCCTTGCTCTACTTACCAGTTGTTTTTCCTGCTTTTCGAGTGCTGCTCTATCTCTGGTTATAGTCCTCTGTGTACCTCTTAACTCTCGATTCTGCTCCTTTATTATATCTGGAAAGAAAACATTTATAGCTGGGAAAAGTTTTCAACACTACATAAACACCTTGTCTGCTAAGCACTCTGCAGACATGCAGTATGTTTGACAGCCTCCCTTTGTTCAGAATAAACTATCAGCTATCAAAGAATTGTCAGAATTTCAAATATATTAAATACTAGCAAATACAATTTTAGGTGTACAACATGATTATGTTTCACCAGTATAAGCCATATCCTGTAAGAAAAAGGCTATTTTACCTAGTACATCTCTTTGCACAATAGCAAGAGCCTTAACCACACAGTAAGAGTTAGGTGTACACATTTACCTGCAAGTTCAATCCTAACTCAGCAACAATGTATTCACTGTGAGCCCACTGCTTTTCCACCAGTCAGGCTTAACTGCAACAGGGAGATCAGCTGAAGAAACCTTCTATGTGAGATCTCAGAGCTTCCCAAATCTATTAAAACAGTGAAGATACTTCTAGATGCAAGTCCTAGATCCTGCTCTGCTCTGTCCTTATTCTGATTCGATGGAGATTGCTCTCCTCCCCATATGTCCATCTCTGCACCCTAACTTCATGTTAGACTATAAAGCGACAGTGTTCAAACTTTTTTCAATTGGTAGGTGCTGAAGAAGATGAATATATGAAAGTGGAGGCCTTTATAGCAAATTTAAGTTTCCTGACAACTGACGTACCCAGTAAAAGCTTGAACACTGTCAGGTGAAACATAACATTCTTCATAGGAGTTTTGTCCACTGTACCATTTAAAAATTATTCATCAGTAATATCCACTTAACAAAAGCAAGTATTATTTACGGTATGGGTATCAATTGTGCTAGTTGCAACTAACTTTTGTTAGAATTCACAGCATGTGCTTAGGTATGATTCACCCGAGCAAAGGTAGAGAGGTCTGCATCTGACTCAGCATCCTCTTGACTTTTATAGAGGAAAGAAGTTAGTACTTTTAGGAAGAGATTCATCTGCTAATCTGTGTGTCTATACAACACTAGATAAACTTTGGGTGGGAGTTTAAAAGGAGCAGACTGCCACATAAAACTTTGTTTAGAGCTCACTCTTATAATCAACAGAAGTAACGCCATGGCAGGGCACTGCTATTGTCCTTACAAAGTTTGAAACACGTGGAAATTAATATAAACAGGCAGAGTTACTAAAAGAAATAAAGGCAAGGAGGATAATTTTAGAAATCACAGCCATGCTTTTCACTTTTTAAGGCTTGCAACAATTTTTGTACACACAAAAAGAAGCATTCATGTTCTTCGTTCCTACAATCAGAATACTGTAATACATCCACTGCTGAAATTATTTCAACCTCAATAGGTTTGAATCAGAAAAACCCCAAATCTTCCATGGTATTCTAAAAAGGGCATATACCCTCCCTCCTCATACCAAATAAACACATATTCCAACCAAATTCTGTGGAAGAGAGACCTGTTTTTATAGTGCTACTACTGTTCTGAGAACTACACAAAAAAGATCTTCAGGAGACAGCTTTTTTCAGTGGACAATAACAAAGAGCTGAAAAATGACATGGAACATAACACTGCGTTCTTCACGCTGGCAAAGCAGCAGTGAAAATTACTCTGAAAACAATGCTATAGGCAACTAATTTTGCAGGCAGACAAACATTACTTGCACAGCTGCACTTGCGAAAATGAAAGGAAAAGCTTAATAGCTACATACAAGACTGTTTTTTCCAACTACAATAACTATTAAAAGTATTCCTTTATTATAGAAAGCTTGAGAAGTAGGAATTTCAAAATTATAAGAAACAAGAACTGTGAAGTCATGAGACAGTAAGGGTGAGCACAATGCTCATGCTGCTTATGATCTCACATAGAGGCTCAAACTAAGGTTAGCAATAAACCAAAAGCAACAACTACCTGCAGTTATGGGCCTTTTCACTTGTTTTTGCAAGTGAATGTCAAGATGAGAACTTGTTTTTTATTTCTCTCTGATAACAGATGCAAATGCCTAGCTTTGCTCCAGCAGACAGAAGAAGACAGGGTATTCCTGAAACAGCCTTTTGCTGGTAGCCACTCCTGTGTGTCATGCTGCTGCCTCGCACACCAGGCTAAGGAGGAAGCACCTCCGTTCCCAAAAACAGGTTGGACAAGAAACACCCAGCAGGGCTTGACCTGGTTTCTACAATCCACCTTGGTCATGGATGCTCATTGCCATCTCCTCCTTCCTCCCCTCTCGGGCATTGTACCAAAAATGGGAAGAGACAAGTGGGAAATGTACGTAATCTACCTTGGTGACATACAATTGGTTGATGCATGGCATCATTTTTGGCGAGCCACTTTTGAAGAAGGACCCACCTGATCTGACAGAGGGCACCCAACACACCCAACAGCCAGCTCTGGGGCTCCCACCGACCCCCAGCCAACCCCTGCCCCGCAGCCACGCATGGGGCATGCCGATTTGGAAGGCTGACCGTCGCCCACAGGGCTGCTGCCAGGTAAGCAATCTTTCTTGGCTTTACTTTGGAGATTGTTCTTTCTGCCTAAGTTTAAGTATTTTGTCGACAGACTGACGACAAAAACATCGAGACCGACTTGCTTTCAGGCCCGAGTAGAATGCCAGGGGCGGCCAGCACTGGCGGCTCCAGCAGCTCTGCGCAGCCAGGCAGCGACTCCCGGAGCCTGCGGCTGTGCTGGGCCACCTTGCCCCCGTCACAGAGCGCTGGCTCCCGCAGACCCCCGCCGCCCGCCTCCCTGT
>NW_010195957.1:0-8801 GCF_000695765.1 Mesitornis unicolor
AGTTCTATTTAGCTCAAACCAGGACACTGGCCCAGCCCTAAACCATGACAAATATAAAAGAAAATTGATGTTAGAACCCGAGCCTAGATTTTGGGAATAAAATAGCCCTATTTTTTATAGACAGTTTTCTGAGTCTCCATTTGTCATTCCTGTCCTTTGCTTACTTTCTTCTCATTAACAATATGATTCTGCTACTGTAACTTGAACCATCCGTCCATACTGATACAAGCAGGTAAGGAGCAACCATTCACATACACGGAATTGCAGATCAGGGTAAGAGAGAAACATAGGTACAGAAATTCATATATGAAAGGCTATTACATATGACACCCCTACCTCTACCTTTCATTAACCTCAAAAGTACCCCCTGGTTGGTTTTGTCACAGTAAGTATTAATTAGACCATAGTAGCAGAGACTCATATGGCTCTGTGACAACTGGGTCAAACTGATGATTTTTGCTAAGATGCACTACTATGTAAATACAGCTGTCTTGCTTTCCAAGCTTGCCCAGATTCAGGAGCTACTCATCTGCTTTCACAGGGGCGAGCTACTAAGTCATGGGAGTATGAGCTTGTTAGTGTTTGCACTGGGTGAATAATCCAGAGGGAGCTGTAGAGACTCACAAGGCAGACTTCAACACCAGATTTAGGAAAATAAATTTGGGTGATTTAAATTTGTGTGCTATCTAATTACATGTCTGAGCACTCAGAGTTAATGGAGATCTAGCCAATAAAATAAATAAAGCTTAAAGAAAGAGTCAGATGACACTAATGCTTAGGCATTAGTCTTGTCCCTAGTGACTGGTCAATAATCCAGTCCCCTGCACAGATCTCCAGGAGTCATCTCAGTTACTCACACAGGCAGACATTTTGTAGTATTTCAGAAGCTCTGGGATGTCTTGCATGACCTCTAAATGGCATTCTAGGAGCTAATGGGTGTATCAATGTCATCTGAAATACCTAGCAACAAGTTGCAGATACCTTGCATAGAATAAGATATCTCAAATAGTTCTTAAAACCTATATTTAATCAACTGAATCACTAGTGACTTGCAGGTATGACACAGAACTTAGATGTAGCTATCTTTACAAGTAGACACAAAACTTAGTTTTCTGATTCTGTACCTGAATACCACTTCTTGTGCATGAGTTTAGCCAGGGATGGCAAGATGGCACTAATCCAGAAAATAAATCCTGTTGAACTAAGCTAACTTTGCATGGAACCAGAAATCAGAAATAGTGATACCAATAAAAGAACAGAAAAAAATATCAGGACTACAATTTCCAGCCATAGGTCATTGAAGGAGAGTTAAAAGACGCTGCGCTAGAGCCTGAGCCCCCCTGCTCAGGGGATAAGCTGCAGCTGGTGGACTTTCGACCCTGGAGATGACAGTATGCTGAGCCAAGAAGTAAATTGAATAGAAGAATGCTAAAGGAAACTCCCTGATAGTAAGCTGCTCAGCGAAGCCTGCTTTCTCTTGTGAAACTGCACAGCTGAGGGGGCTGTGTACCTTCGAACTAGTACCAGGACGGAACCATCTTGGCAGGGTGTTCAGATCTTGATGTTTTATTAACTTTGGTAATTGTGTAGCATTGTAGCATCGAAACCAAGAGTAGTTAATAGAAACCGAGAATAATTAATTTTAATCGAATCATGAAGCACCAATAGGTATAAGCGCACGTATACATTAGGTAATGAAAAACCAATCATGATAACCCACATATGTGTTAGAAAGATATATAATCTGTAGCTTTGTAACAATAAATCGACACTTTGCTTGCACCCCATCGTGTCCCGTCCTTCATTCGCGGCAGGTCATGATGGTAAGACGTCAAGGTGTAACTCTAAAAAACTATTTATTAACTGCCTTCTAACTCAATGTTTTAGCCCTTCCCAACTCAGGGTGGTAGGGCCTGAACCCTGCCTGAGCCTGAGCCCCATCACAGATCTTTACTTCTTTAGGCCAAGACCATGATACCAACATAAGCAGCCACCAGAGGTGACTGCCTTGAAATAATATTTGATTCTTACAGCAGTTTCAGAACTTACAGAACAAAAACTCTAAAAACTGAAACAAGCAGAAGCTTGTTTGAACTGATTTTAAGAATAATGATGATTGTTCTATTATTATGTAAAATTTTAATCCAGGATTTTACTCTTGTAGAAAAATGCAGAGAAAAAATAGTTCCTCCAAATAACTTCTGAAAACTTAGGGAAGTTATAATGAAAAAGGTATAATGTCAGAGTGAGACCATCTGTCCTCAATCCTTCCCTGAGAATCCATGGCTGCTGGAAATCACACCATTAGTTCAACAGGCGGGCAGCTTGTGATAACTGAAATGCAAGACTGAGAAGTTTGCATGTAATGAGTCCATTTACAGCGATGCTGCTTTTTGTTTTGGTTTTTTTTTACCCTTACTTAAGCTGCCTCTGTGTATCCAGTCTACAGCTTTGCAGGATCAACTCTTCAAGAAATGTTGCTGGTACAGATAGAGACTTGCATCTCTTCCTCACTTTCATGGTTTTACAGAGGTTAGAAAATGGACCAGAATGCAATGGTACACTACTGATTTTTCAGCCATGCTTAGATTTTCATAGGTGGGCTGTAACATAAATAGGACTTAAAGGGCTTTTGAATTGTCATCTGGGACAATGGAAATGGGCTAAAAGAAACAAAAAAATTTGATACTTTCATTATTTAAGTCTCTTCAATGAAGATCTGATTTTGTTTTAGTAATAATCAAGTGGGACACATAGTCATTGCCATGTATATTGTAGAATTGCTGGGAATTGAAAAATCATAGAATCATAGAATTATTTGGGTTGGAAGGGACCTTAAAGATTATCTAGTCCAACCCCACTGCCATGGGCAGGGACACCAAAATATTTTATTCCAGGCTATTTGGTTAACACTGCTCAAGTAGACCTTTTGCTGATATTAACATCATTAAACTCAGATGTGGCTCCAAGGTACTCCCATGTATGTTGTATGGAAGATATTATCCCAACATATAATCCTTCCTTTAAGTGCCACTGCTGAATCTGTGTAGCACTTTCCATGCAGTTTCTAGAGTGAACACAGGCCTCAGAGCAGGGCAACTACCACTTTTTTCATGAGTGGAAAGTGGGAACTGCACCTTTGCTTATTTTCACCACTGTCCTCAACATCATTTGAAAACCTTCTTTATGCCTTGGCAGACACAATTGTAGCTTGAATTTTCTCAAGAAAGGGGAACAAGGTGGCATCTCGACATGAGCTCAAGCCATTGAGCATACAATATCGATAGACCAGACTAGAGCAAGACCGAACATAAAATGAGGCAGTTTTCCTGTAATTATTCCTCATTTTAGCTTCTCCTGGCAGTCAGGAAGGTGAACAGAAAGTTGCAGATAATGGGATTCAGTGGAGCCTGTACTTCAACCATATGCAGTAGCTAGTGTGTTGTAAATTCATACTAACTAACTTCTCCATGTAGACAAGCTGTGAAAGCAAAACCTACTAGGAAAGTATATGTGCATATGGCCACATTGAACTGAGGCCAAGCTGGCTGCTTAGATCTTCAGAAAGCAGAGCACTTACAAAACGTTAAGGTAGAGTACATCAAAATTTTATACATACACAGGCAGTTCCCCAGTTAACACTATGGATACCTGGGTCTGACAGCAAGAGACATTAAGGAATAGCACAGTGATTAAATATAAATGTAATTCTCTTTTTGCTTCATAGTGGAGAAAAAGGAACTGACCAGTTTATTTTTGATCCAGAGCAACTTTCTGTGATGTTAAAACAGTACTTTTGCACCCATGTAATACAGTTATAAGACTCAAACAAAAATAATTTTATTTGTGCTATGCTTTCAGCCTTTTTGATGTTGCTCCAATAATATGAGTACTCCACAGAGATGCTGCAGGCCCTTTGTATTGGTAATTAATTCACTGTACCCCTAAGACAGGACAGTTGTCATATCTGAAATGCTGTAGTCTTCCCTTGTACCTTGATTTCAGGCTTCCATTATAAGAGAAAATTTGTCACATACATTTGTGGTCAACTAGAGTTCAGGTCCTTTTTTGGGAAAAAATAAAAAATGTTTCCCCAATATGGGTTTCCAGGAGGGCTTGAAGCTACGTATTTCAGCATCAAGCACTTTTCTAAAATCTGGAGGGACCAAATTACTTCTGCATCAGTTATTCTTATTGGGAAGGGATGAGTTTAAACTGTCCCAAAATCACAGTGATACCTACAGGAAAAAACATCTCTTCCACATACACACTTTCCATCTGTTGCTTTTGCTCAGCAGTTAATCTTAGGTACTCTCACTAAATGGGACAGAAATTTCATTCACATAAAATATCACAGAATCATAGAATGATTTGGGTTGGAAGGGACCTTAAAGATCACCTTAAAGCAGCCTTCCAGTACCTGACAGGGGCTTACAAGAAAGCTGGGGAGGGACAGATGACACTAAGTTGGGAGGGAGTGTTGATCTGCCTGAGGGCAGGAAGGCTCTGCAGAGGGACCTGGATAGGCTGAATCAATGGGCTGAGGCCAATTGTATGAGCTTCAACAAGGCCAAGTGCCAGGTCCTGCACTTCAGTTGCAATAACCCCATGCAGCGCTACAGGCTTGGGGATGAGTGGCTGGAAAGCTGCCAGGCAGAAAAGGACCTGGGGGTGTTGGTGGCCAGCAGGATGACCATGACCCAGCAATGTGCCCTTGCAGCCAAGAAGGCCAATGGCATCCTGGGGTGTATTAGAAGGGGTGGGGTTAATAGGTCGAGAGAGGTTCTCCTTCCCCTCTACTCTGCCCTGGTGAGACCACATCTGGAATATTGTGTCCAGTTCTGGGCCTCTCAGTTCAAGAAGGACAGGGAATTGCTTGAAAGAGTCCAGTGCAGAGCCACAAAGATGATTGAGGGAGTGGACCATCTCCCTTATGAGGAGCGGCTGAGGGAGCTGGGTCTCTTTAGCATAGGGGAAACTAAGAGGTGACCTCATTGATGTTTATAAATTTGTAAAGGGCGAGTGTCAGGAGGAAGGAGCCAGGCTCTTCTCTGTGATGTCCAATGATAGGACAAGGGGCAATGGGTGCAAGCTGGAGCATAGGAGGTTCCATGTGAACATGAGGAAAAACTTTTTTACTGTAAGGGTGACGGAGCACTGGAACAGGCTGCCCAGAGAGGTTGTGGAGTCTCCTTCTCTGGAGAAGTCTGTGAACCTGTCTCAGAGTCTGAGTAAATAAAACGGTATTTCTTTTCATCCACAAGCGTTTTCATCTTTCAGCATCCTTGCAAGATAGCTCTTAAACATCAACAGTTCATTCAGACTGTCGAAGCATATACTCACATTCACTCACTGAAACACCTTCTTTTGTATATTACTACAACCTACTCATATTTTGTGGTTTGCTTGGAGCCTAAATTTATTTTTATTTACTTTAACACAGTTAGAAGATGCTCATTTCCATGGACTTTGGATCAGAAGAGTATCGGTCTATGCATTTTGCTTGCACAAATGCAGTCTCCAAAGGCCTTGAGGAAGGTGTAAGTGAAGGTGCTGTGATGCCAGGTGTGTGCAGAATAACTCAGACATGGTATGGGGAATTATAACTCCAGCTGTACATGCAAAAGGCAGATAGAGAAGTTGCTTACAAGGCAATAACATGTGGCAGTGAGCAAACCAAATCAAACTTGATATTACTGCACATGGATATAAAAAAAATATAAGACAGATTTTTCCTATTGAAACTGGAAAGAAGGAAAACACAAGTTGTCCTGTGTTCTTTGTTATTCTGGAAAGCACTGGCAGAATATGAGTGACTGAAGGAAATGAGCAGCTCCCCTGATTGCCAAAGTGTATGCTCACTGTTGGTGTTGATAGGGCTTGTAGGCAGAGAATCAAACTAAATGTCTAGAGATTTAAAAGCTAACAGGTGAAATCCTGGCTCAGCTGAAATTACACCATGTTTTGTTACCAATTGGAGTGACAGAATTTTTCCCATCCTTGATATAGTTGACCACTGATTTTCCTTGATGGGCTTGAACCATCCTTCCAAAGGTGACTTGCAAAGGACCAGACATCCTGGAAACCAGCCTGATCTCAGCTCAGCATTGCAGAGTTGCACGTGAGAATTAAACAATGTAAGATGGGAAGTAAGAGTTACCACTCAGTCCATTCTTCATGTAATGTGCTCAGCTAATAAGTGCTGTAATTTTCATTATTAAAGGCTTTTCCTTCATCCAGTGTCAAATGCAAAAGCTTTGAGACTGTTCTCACACACCCAATTAAAATGAAATTGTCTCCAAAATGAGCTGATGAGCTCAGCTGAGATTGCAGTCCTGAGGTATCATTTATCTATACTGTAGCTCTTCAGTTTCATCGTAACAGCCATCCTTATTAGCAGCTTCCATAGCTAACCACAAAGTGATTCATGCCACCTTCACAAAGGTTAGCAGAGCAGGGAGTGGAAAAAGAAAGGGAATGAAGTCGTTTTGAGCCACTGGGATTGCTCCTTCAAACAGGTTTGGTCCAGATACTGCCATTGACAAACTCCTCCACCCTGAATGTAATTCAGCATAAATAGATACTAGCCTATAACTTCAAGGAATTTATATTGCCTCTGGTGGACTTTCTCCAGATTTCAACTGACGGAAATGAAAGCAAGTTTTGGCCCAATGGCCGGGAGTCTGAGTCTATCAGCAATCAAATACACTCAACATGTGAAAAGACACAAATCACTATCAGTGGTGATTGACACTATTTACTTTTGACATGAAAGATCTCTCACCAGGAACAGCCAAAGCCAGCACAACAAATCTTATCTTTGCTTTCCAACCTTTAACACTGAAAAAATCCTCTTTCTTCACTGCCCGGACAGTGACAGGTCCTTGGCAGCACCTGTGACCTCTCACTTCACCCCTGTGACATAACACAGACACCCCAAGTGAGTCCAGTATTAGATGTTTCTCAGAGCTCACAAATTGCCTCATCTTTCCCAAGGGTTATCTTGCCCTTTACTTCAACTTCTTTCGTAGTGAACAAAGCAAGGCCAGCACTCAGGAGCCTTGCTCCTGCATTTTGTCCTCTCCTCCCCTCATTCTGGCAGTGAGGTGCCTCCCTCCATGCCAGTAGCTATTGCATTGCATCTGGATTGACCTACTTTTTCAGACCCTGGAGTAAAAAGTTAAATGAAATGCTTTAAATGTTTTCTAGGTGGTAGATTTTACATTTCAGGATTATAAGACATCCCTTCACTGGGCGATGGCCTTTTTGTGCAAAGCTGTGGAAGAATCTCTTTGGGTCAGTGGCAACTACAAGATTCAGAAATTCTGGTTGACGTGAAGACCTTTCAAGGAAGTTTAATGCCTTGAAGAAACAACTGACATAAAATAAAAACATCTAGTTTTCTCATAGCAAAGCAATTAGTTTAATTTGCTAATGGCTGAATGGAACATGTGTTGTTACCTGTGCCAGGACACAGCAAGAGCAGGGCTGTCCTGTGATGAAGGACAAGTTGAGCGCAGAAAGCAATCCAGTGCAGGCATTGCCTTTACTGACTGGGGAGTCTCCTGGGGTCCCATCATGGCAAGCAAAACTGAGGATCAGTGACAGGATCTGCCAACAGTCGTGAACATGGCAAGGGGATGAACCATGTCAAGGTTCAGCCAGGGAGTCCCATCAGGAGCAAAGGAGAAAGGGCTGGACCCGGGGCTGGAGGTAAGCCACAGTTAGAAGAGCTAACTACAGTGCAGTTCTGAGGTCTACTGAGGAAGAAGGGTTGGAGGCCAGGGGTAAGTGGATGTCCCCTGGGAGCCTATTAGCGCTCACAGGTTCCTGGCAAATTGTAGCAAAAAGTGGTCATTAAACAACAAGACTGATTCTCCTAGTATTTGTGGAGTGCAGACCCACTGTTGATTCTGTGTAAGCCCAACCAAGAACTATCACATTTGTCCAGCAATGCACCATTCCTAGGTTATCGCACTTAGAGGAGTTCAGCAGCACATACTAATGATGCCTATCATTAGAAAGACAGTATTTCATTTATGTAATTTTCAAAGACATGAAGGGAGCTGGCAAAGAATATGGAGTGAAAAGGAAAACTTTTCCACAAGTCGAAAGCGCGTGTTAGTTACGAGAATTCAATAAAGGCTTTACTCAAAGGGATGCTACTAGCAGCTTTGCCAGGTTGAGTGAGAAATCATGTTTTAGTATTTGGGGGAGACAAGAGAATGAGTATGAAAAACCTAAGGAACTTGGAACACATAGGGAATTTATAGTGACAAAGGCCTGAAGCCATAAATTTGAGGCAGCTATGGAATACTTTGCCCAGGTGACAGATGCCTCAGCTGACATAAATCAGTGTAATCCTTTTGACTCCAAATAGTCAGGCAGAGGCTCAGGTGAAGTAAAGAAGCACAATTGCATTGTAGTCAATACAGCCACTCCAATTTAGATTAGTCTGCCCACAGTTACTGATCAATTTACAGCTGAGCATATAGAATCATAGACTAGAATCATAGAATGTACTGGGTTGGAAGGGACCTATAAAAATCATCTAGTCCAACCCCCCTGCAGTAAGCAGGGACATTGTTACTAGATCAGGTTGCTCAGAGCCCCATCATGCCTGCCCTTGAATATCTCCAGGGATGGGGCCTCCACCACCTCGCTGGGTAACCTGTTCCAGTGATCTATCACTCTCATGTTGAAGAACTTTTTCCTAATATTCAACCTAAATCTACTCTTTTCTAGTTTAAAATCATTACCCCTCCTCCTGTTCCTACATGACCACCTTGTAAACAGTTCTT
>NW_010195958.1:0-7350 GCF_000695765.1 Mesitornis unicolor
TCTGATGTTGGTAACAAATTAAAATTGTTTGAGTTTGGTTTTTTTTATTTATTCCTTATGATGAGTCTGTCTTTTGCCTATGACCTGTTTAAGTGGTGAGAAGCCCTCCCAGTCCTTATTTTGACTAGCCCATTTTTGGGGCATCGTGGTGCTCAGTTATGCACTGGGCTTAAACCACGACATTATCTCATGCTGAGACTCCTGGTATATAACAAAGCTTGGTTAGGAAAAAAAAAAAATCTCTGTCAACCTCCTTGGTTAAGACTGATTTCTGAACAAACATAGCTTTCCCATATGAGGTGATAGTTTCAAACTGGGAATATATATTTACCACATACAGTTTTCTATGAGTGAAGCAATGACATCAAACACAGTAGTTGCTGGCTTATTTAAGACTGATCTCTTAACATGGACTCTCCAATCAGTATGACAAAACACTGTTAAGAGCTAAGCAGTAAAATTCAAAAATTTTCCGTGTGTACATTAAAAACACAATAATGGTATGTTGAACCGTTCCCAAAATTAAACTCATAATAATTCTAAGCAAATGACTGCTTTTAACAGTTATTTACTATATTTTATAGCACAATGTTAACCTAAGCCATAAAACATAATGACTTGGACTGCAAAAGTGGCAGCACATTTTAATTTTCATTCCAAAAATACTAATACATACTGGTTTCAACTTTTGCTTTAGTGCTTTCTATTTAATGTGCAGGAATTTGTTGTAAATTGCTATAAAAATTTGGATTAATTTCTAAAGCAAAATAAGAACAAATTATTTCCTTCTGACCCCCTCAACCATCTCCTGGACCCATAAACTAGTTTCTTTTATTCAACAACTCATGAAAAATGTAGTCTTTTTTCCAAAGTAAAGTTCTCTGCAGTGATGTGCCAAGTGATCTGATCATAATGAGAGAGCTGGGTAACCATGAAGCTTGTTTCCCATCTACTTCATAATTACATTGCTTATAGTTCATGTTTTCAGCCTGAAACTACCATGAAACCTTTTTCAGTGTGTCTGGCAGCCAAATCAGTTTTTCTGCCCTTGGTCTCCACAGAAGCAGTGGTTGGTTGTAGCCTTTCTGATGGGTATCTCAGTGGTCTCAGGCATAAAACCTTGTGTCTAATTGAAGCTAAAGTACTGTACAAGGTGAAAATCAATGTGTGGAGGGGAGAGAGAGCAGTAGAAGCTGTCAAATACCATTTCTGACAAGCACTTTTGGCTGTAAAGGAAACACAGGCCTCTCATAAGATGGAAAATTGTGGTCTCAAGTATTTGTTTGTTTGTTTGTTTGAAGTGAGCTGGATATGCCCATTTTGACCCCAAGATAAATAAAGAAACAATTTCACTGATGTAAGAGGCATTAGAAATCCTTCTGGAAAACTTGTGATAATAACTGAAGTTCCAGAAGACTGATACAGGAAAAATAATGTCCACCTTTAAAAGTACAGAAGGAACATAGGAAGTACCAGCAGTCAGTTTAACTTCACTCATGCAAATTAATTACAAAATCTGTAGAAAGAGGAAGGTATTATGGACACAAACAAAAGCCAACATAGCAATCAAATACGTCTCATTCTCTTCTACAAGATGAGGAACTTTTGTTTGTGGATGAGTTACAGTGTTTTGATGTCAATAAAATACACAGTTGTAAAACAACAAACCAGAGAAAATTTTGGGGTTGTTTAGTTTCAAGAAGTTATATGGAGTAATAAGTATTTGTACAGAGTAATAAGTATCTGAAGTGCAAATGAGACTGAGAAGAGCTAATTAATAAGTTATTCTCCCTACTGAGTGTGGGTAGGGAAGAAATAAAGGCTTAAACTTGGAGAAGAAATTAAGCTCCAGACTAGGAATAAAACTTACTAGTGGGAAGACCAGATAAAAGTAGGAATTGGTTTCCCAGAAAGACAGTAGAAGTCTTAGTATTTATAAGAATCATAGAATGTATTGGGTTGGAAGGGACTTTTAAAGCTCATCTAGTCAAACCCTCTTGCAATGAGCAGGGACAATGCTACTAGATCAGGTTGCTCAGAGTTCCATCAAGCCTGAGCAGATTAGGTGAACATTTTCAACACCATAAGTGAAGTTAACCCAACCTGATCAAGAAAATGGACTGGATAATCTCAATTTCCTTGTAGATCTATCTGCCTGACTACTTAGGGGAGAGCAGGAGGGAAAGACAAAAACAGTTCAAAGTGGAAGATCTCACAGAATGAGAAGTTTGGGTGCAATTAATCACTGTGCAAAAAGTGAATACCAGGTCTGTGTAACATTAAGTTTTCCCTGAAGTTCCACAGATTAAGTGGTGCTTAAGTTCTCTACTGGATTTAGACTGACCTTCAGAACAGGAATTTTCCTGCCTCTTCCAAAACAAAGTGAAATAAATTTTCTTAACTTCTCTCATTATTTTAATTTAGTCTTGTTTACTATGGTATTGCCATGAACAAACCAAAAGCAAAGCCCTGCTATATTAGATCTTACATAAGAACGGAAGAGTGGATAGTTCCTGCATCAGAGACCTTACATTTCGAAGTTGTATGCACTATACTCTTCCTGTTTTCCTAATGATATTTCTTATCTACACAAAAGTAGAATTTTTTATCTTTGAGATCTCTGAAGATATGTAAATATATATTTCTATCAATAAAGATATACTGCTTTACATCTGAAATCTCAAGGAAAATAATTTTATTATCACTCTAATTTCCAGTGCTTTTGTGTTTTCTACGATGAGTATTCTAAAAGTTGAGCTGTTTGAGGACCATTTGAAATAGGTCAGATTTTGAATGTTTCGAGGTTTGAGGTATTATTATTTTAACCATCTTATCTATGTAAGATGTCTTCTCACTTGGAAAAAGATTCTACCAATTTGCAATTACCAGTACTTCAGAACACAACTAAGTACAACAGCTGTATCACACTAGACATTGTTGTCTGTCGTTGATGAATTATGTAACCTGTATCTTCTCTTTCCAGTCTGAATCTGATTTTGTAAGCCAATACGGTTTTAATCTGGTCCAAATGTCATTCAAGCCGATTGTCAAACATTCCATTTCTTTAATTTGGGCTAAAGAACACAACCATTCGCATGAAGAACATATTGCATGAAATGACTGTATGGGTTCTAACTCTTAAACTTCATTGTTTTATCTTGATGTTTTTCAAAACTGCCCACATACTTTCAAATTATTGGAGTGGTTTTGCTAAATTGTTAGCATTTTAAAGTATATTCTTTCAACATAGTTTTGCTGGAGCATGGAGGAAATGAAAGCAGCATTGCAGCATTGTAGAAATGAAGTTCATGTGATAGAATGTATTTGCAATGTCAATGAAACAAATATGCAAAAGTTGTGTGATCTCTTCTAGACAATCCATCAAAAATCAGTATTACATACATGACTTTTGTCTAGCAATATATGAGAAAATGTGTCTTTTTTAAAAGGTAACAATTGTTAAATATGGGATTTCTTTTATAAATGATACTGTATTAATCCCAAACAGTTTTTATCACTGTACATTGTCTATTTGAGTTACTATGATAACTAGGATATGATCTTCCTTTTCCTGTTTCTTCAAAGAAGTAGTGATTTATGACATCTAAAACTCATTGTTGATCTAACTTCCAAATTATATTGTTTGTTTTAAAACAGTTCTTAGCATTTTCCCATTAAAGACAATAACTTGTTTATACTATTCAAAGAAGATAATAGGTTTTCCTGTTAAACTGACAATTTAATTCTTTCACAGTGTGCTGTAGCTTTAGCTGTATTTATTGAGGTATGAACTTTATGTTGTTTTTCTCTTATACTTTTCTCCAACCCCTTTGTAATCAGCAGTCTGAATTTCTGCGATGTTGTAAATGGCTATTTTCTGTTTATCAAGCTTTAGTCATGATTCTTCTTCTCTCAGTTGTAACATTTTCCTTAATAACTTTTCTTCTTATGATAGAGCTTAAATGATCAATATATTTATTCTGAGTCCAATTATTTGGTTTTATGCATATGCATACTCTCTTTAACTTTAGTGTGGCAGTTAATGAACCTCACCCATTACGCTGCTCACCATTAAGTTTTTTTTAATCTGCTTTGTTGAATAAGGATGCACTGCATTTGTATAACGTTGGCTGTGTGCTTTAGTAATTTATTGAAACAGGCTATATATGTGCAAAATTAACTATATATGTAACTGTTTGCAAGAGAAAAACTTATGTTTTCCATAGTGACATCTATGCAACTAAATCCATGATACCACTAAAAAAGCCATGAAAGATATCTGTATTCATGGAGAGCTTGAATTAGACACAGCAGTACGTCAGGATCATGGAAGCATCTCTTTGGCCTGCATATACATTTCAGTGATCATGTATATAAAAATATGAAATGTATATGACATTAATATCTATTTGATAGAGTATTAATATAGACAGTAACAAGGTAGTTGCAATAAAGGTATACTCTGAAGTAAAGCTTAGCATTTTGGAAAAAATATTTCAAGTGGAATTTCAAATTATTTTTTTCTATTTCCACATTCAATGCTGTAAAAAACAGAAAATATTTCAAATTTTTTCTTTTCATTTGATTGACAGCTTAATTTTAAGGCTTGTAACTTAATAGGTTCATTAAGTTACAGTGAATCTATTAACCCATGTGATTCATTTACAAGGCTGAAAATCTGACCAAGGCTTGTTCTTATAAAAAGGAGGTAGCAGTTTTCCCTCATTTGTTTCAAAAATTTTATATATATAAATAATACTTATTTTAAAAAACATAAATTATGTATTATATCATTATATATATTTTATAGTATGCAATAGTCCTAGATGTAAATGTACAATTTATTTGCAAGATTTATGTATTATTTTGTAATTGGAAAAATATGTATTTGTGTACTGTTTCCCTTCAGTTTAGATATTCTTAAAAGATACTACAGTGAAGTGACATGACACAAAATCTGTTTGCACGTTATAGCAATTAAAAATGATATAATATTGTTGCTTCCTTTATGCAAATGAGAAAAGAAATAGCCTTGAGATTATTTAGATACATCCATAAATCAGACAAGCCAAACAAAGTAAGCTTTGCTTCGCACAGATGTGACAGCCAGATGTGTCTCTGCTTTTTATTTCATAACTGTAATCTGTACTGGATTTAAGTTATTTCCTGAGAAACAAGGCATGCACTCAAAGATGAAACATTGCTAGTAGCTTCAGATCAGTATTTTTTTTTAACAGGGATCATTTCTCTGTTTGGACTCTTTTTCTCTGGGGAAGAGGTGGAATAGAGATTGTTGTTTCAGGGCTTTTTCTTAAGAGTTCTTAAGAGAGGCCAGCAGGTTTCATGGCATTCAGATAGTGGGATCATTTTTTAGATTTCTGATTGTTTAAAAGATTCATTCGAATTATCAAATAGTTTTTGGCAACAAACATAAAATGTTTTCACTGTAACAGGTTTGTTTCCATACAATATTAATTTATTGCTTTTTTAGCCATAATTAATCTATATCCCAGGATGATTAATTTTTAGTGTAGAGAAAGTATATTACTGGTAAGTTCCTTTGGTGAAACAGAAAGATTGCATGGGTTTTACCTTTCATATTTTTCACTCCATACAGCTGATAATGCCTTCTCTAGAATTAAGATACCAAATTTTGTCTTTGGCATATTCAGTACTCCAATTAAAAGTAATGGGTGAAATTTTGTCCTTGATGTGTGCATGATCTCCAACAACTTCATGCCAATTTTTATAGAAATGATGGACACAAAATCTAAAATCACATCTGTGATCACCTGTACAAGTTGCAGGAAAATTACTATCATTTCTCTGTGCACTGTACGGTCCTTATTCCAGTTGCCTTGTTAACGAATACTCCTTGCCTAATCACTTGTTAATGGATGCTTTAAATCTAAAATCTGCCTGCTCCAAATGAGGAAACAAAAATCTAGGTGCTTGACAGTGGGAACCCAGGACACTGATGCTTTCACAGTCAAAACAGTAGGCAAACACCTTCCACTTGTAGATGGATGAGACAGAAAGATGACTTTAAGATATACAGTGTGTCAACTCTGTTTAGACTTTCCTATTCAGCTGCTTTCTATGGGCTTTTCCTCTATCCAGGCACTCTTTTTCCTGGATTGCCTGGAACTGTTAGGCAGTCTTCACCTCTGAACCTCCCAGCTCTCTCTTGCTTTAAAGTTGTGTGTTCTGAGACAATGGATAAACATTTGTAATAAACTGGATCCTGTTCCTTAAGGGTTAGGCACTCTGGAGATCCTCTCACTTCTGAAAGCACACAACCAACTTTGTGGAGCTGCCTGTGAAAAATATTTGGTCTGGTCCTTTTTCTCATATATGGCATATTCTAAGCAAAATATCTGCTTGGTACTATATTTGTAGATTTTCAAGGCTTACTTTAACTGTAGCTAATACAAGTTATATAGGCTTGTAAACATTGATTCCTTTTACGGGTTTATGATTCCTAGAAATTTATATGGAAGCTTTTTGGTAGGGTAGGAACAGGATCAGTTCTCTTTGCTCCTTTATAAAGACATGTTCTTTGGAGAAAACACATTAATGCTGTTAGTCAGATCAGGATACAAAAGGGTATCAAGAAGGATACAAAGAGGGTTGATGTCACAGAATCACAGAGAATGTTAGGAGTTGGAAGGGACCTTGAAAGATCATCCAGTCCAATCCCCTGCCAGAGCAGGATCACCTAGACGACGTCACACAGGAACGCGTCCAGGTGGGTTTTGAATGTCTCCAGGGAAGGAGACTCCACAACCTCTCTGGGCAGCCTGTTCCAGTGCTCTGTAACCCTCACAGTAAAAAAGTTTTTCCTCATGTTCACATGGAACCTCCTATGTTCCAGCTTGCACCCATTGCCCCTTGTCCTGTCATTGGACATCAGAGAGAAGAGCCTGGCTCCTTCCCCCTGACACTCGCCCTTTACAAATTTATAAACATTAATGAGGTCACCCCTCAGTCTCCTCTTCTCCATTGTCCTTTCATTAGAAAGTAATTTGGGCATGAATTGTGATTGTCCAGTTGTCTTGGAGTCCTCAGTGATCAGATTATCTGACAGTGGTTTGTGACAGTCATGGACTAAAAATTGATCATTTGACTGAAGTTTCTTCAGTTGAGTGGAAGTATTTAGGATATTAAACTTAATTTAAGGGCTAAGGTATTTCCAGAGTAGACCTCTTTCCTGTTTTTCTTTTCCTCTCTCTTTTTTTCCCCTTTCATTTCATCATTTGATGAACCTTGAGGCTGGTCAGCTATTTACTTCATCTATATTTCATACTTAGTTTTTGTTAGGTATTCTTATCTTCTGTAGTATGGATTGTT
>NW_010195958.1:7381-30001 GCF_000695765.1 Mesitornis unicolor
ATCTGGAAAAGAGAATAAAAACAGGCAGACGTATTTCGCTTTTTCAGGCAGCCAGGAGATCAGCAAATAAAGCAATGTTAGCATGGGACAGCGCTCAATTGTAATGACTAATTGTTAAATTAAAACCAGACTTAGAGAGTGGTCTGATTACAATTTATAATGTGCCTAAATAGACCTGGAAGTCTACACTACTTTTGCTGTGCTTTTCCCAAGAGTGGTTTACCCTGAAACCTGGTAAAAGGGCAGTCTATGCCTGTACCCCATCTAGGACAGTTTCCCAGTAAACAAGTGTCTACTAGTTTGTCATGACAAAGACTATATGCTTTTTTTTTTTAAGTCTGTTTATTACATTTATAATCCTAGGTTCATTTTGAAAAATCTGTTTAGGTCTCACATAAACAAGTTAGAAGAAATACAACTGGAGACTTTCCTTTATGATAGTCCTGCTTTTTACTTTAGTCTGTCACTTGCATTCATTTCCACTATGGTGACCAATCTCCTTAATTCATCATCTCATAAATCAAAAATTTTACTTTTTTAATATATTTCAACACAAAAAAAATTTGAGGTTTTTTTACAAATTTCAATCCTGGATGCCACTGAGTATTTTGAACTTGGGTTTATGCTCAAAATACAGAATTTCAAAATACAGACTTCAGAGAAAAATCTGACTGGCTAGAAAAGGGTGTACTTTAAATACTGAATGTGGTTGTTTTAAGTCACAGTATTTTTGAGAAAGACTACATGAGTCCTCTGTAGATGTCTTTATAATGAGCTTCCACATTAATTTTAAGAAATCAGTATGATGTGCTGCTTGCAGATTATAATGTAATTCTGTAATACAAATTAGATCAGCTTTGAATGTCTTTGAAATGTAGTGTGTTAAAAATGGTATGTACAGGTTAAAAGATACAGATTCAGAACACCGGGATTTACATGAAATTATCACACATGCTTTGATAGAGTCCTAGACTGATTCAAAAGAGCAAGTTTCATATGAAGCTGTCTCATTTTCTTTGATAGCCACCTTGATCTTTATGCAGTCATCTATTAATTATATTACAGATAAGGTAAATAAAAGTGTTGAAATATTGAGATCACAGCCTCCTTTTTTCTTGTGAAGACTAAAGGTATGCTTCTATGAAGTCAGTGAGCAACAGGGGATGATAAAGGTATTCTTTAGCTGTCAGACAGTATTTATTTTGACACGTGACTGAAAGATCTAGAGTTAAATAGCTAAGAGCATAACTGAAAGGGTAAACCTTATATGTGATCTGGACCAAAGGTGTTATAAGACAGTCTACGGATTTTCCAGGGCCAATGCACTGGATAACACTAGGAAGGTTTTCCTGGTGGAATTCTGTTTCATTTAGTTCTCAAAGATTGCGTTATAAGCCCAGTCCTGCAACAAGCTGATCGCCTAAGGTTTGGCCTCTCTCATTTCCTCACACGAGCAGCTCAGAGGTTTTAACCCTGTTAGTAGTAGAGGAGACCATCATGGTTATTACAGACTAATGGCAGCTTTCAAGCCACTCTTCCCCCAGCCTGTAGCACTGCATGGGGTTGTTGTGACCCAAGTGCAGGACCTGGCACTTAGCCTTTGTCAAACCTCATCGATGGACCTTGGCCCATCAATCCAGACTATCCAGGTCCTTCTGCAGAGCTTTTCTATTCTCAGGCAGATCAACACTCCCTCCCAACTTAGTGTCATCTGCAAACTTACTGAGGGAGCACTCAATCCCCTCATCCAGACCACTGATAAAGATGTTAAACAGGACTGGCCCCAAAACTGAGCCCTGGGGGACACCGTTTGTGTCCAGCTGGATTTAACTCCATTCACAACAATGTCCAGCCAAACTTCACCCAGCAAAGATTAAACCTGTTGGAGCCATGAGCTGCCAGCTTCTCTAGGAGAAAGCTGTGAGAGAGTGTCAAAGGCTATACTAAAGTACAGGTAAACAACATCCACAGCCTTTCCCTCATCCACTAGGCAGGTCACCTGGTCATAGGAGGAGATCAGTTTAGTCAAGCAGGACCTGCCTTTCATGAACCCATGCTGGCTGGCCCTGATCCCTGGTTGTCCTGCACATGCTGTATGAGTGCACTCAAGATGAGCCACTCCATAATCTTCCCTGGTAACGAGGTCAGGCCGTAGTTCCCCAGATTGCCCTTCTGGCCCTTCTTCTATATAGACATTACATTGGCAAGCCTCCAGACACTGAGACCTCCCCTGTTAACCAGGACTGCTGATAAATGATGGTAAGTGGTTTGGCAAGCTTCCTCAGTGCTCTCAGGTAGATCTCATCTGCCCCCATAGCTTTGTGAGTGTCCAGGTGGTGTAGCAGGATGTTAACTGCTACCTCATGGATTATGAGAGGTTCATTCTGCTCTCTGTCCCTGTCTTCCAGCTCAAGGGGGATGAATACCTTGAAGATAACTGATCTTGCTATTAAGACTGAGGCAAAGAAGGCATTACGTACCTCAGCCTTTTCCTTACCCTTGGTGGCAATGTTCACCACTGCATCCACTAAAGGATGGAGATCCTCTTTGGCTCTCTTTTTGTTGTTAACATATATGTAAAAACATTTTCGTTCTCTCTTACGACAGTGGCCAGATTGAGTTCCAGATGGGCTTCTGCCTTTCTAATTTTCTCTCTATATGATCTAACAAGATCCCTGTACTCTTCTCGAGTTGCCTGCACCTTATTCCAAAAGTGGTAAACTCTCCTTTTTTTACCTGAATCCCAGCAAAATCTCCCTGTTAAGCCAGGACAGTCATGTTCCCTGCCAGCACATGAGGACAGCCTGCTCCTACGCCTTAAAGACTTTCTTCTTGAAGAGTGTCCAGCCTTGCTGGTGTATTTCTCCTTTAAGGGATTCTTTTTCTAGTTCTGTATGTTTCAGTCATATTTTCCAAACACGCATATCATTCCTACCACCATTGATGATATTTATGCTACATACGTATGACGAGGGAAAACAGTCCTTATGCTTTTAAAAGTAGTTTATATAAATATTACAATAATAAAACTATTCAGAACCCTGTCCAGTACTTTTCTGTACTAAAGTTCTTTTGTAAACTCACTTTGTAGTCAAGACAGATGAGTTTTTTGTAAGTTTATTTTTCTCAAACCAAGGAATGCAATTAGGTGACTTTTATCTAAAACATAAATCTGCTGACTTGCTGTTAAAGTTTTGGAAAACGAGGAAGTAGGCAATGGCTACAGCCAGAATTGCCTAGACTGCAATTGTATAGGTGTTTATTTCTTATTTTGTGTTTTGTTCTGTAGGGTCATTATATGGGAAAACCGCGTAAAGCATACAGTGGCTATATGCAAGCAGAAGAGAGCATGGAGAATTAAAGGGAAGATAGATGAACCCAAATCCCCTACAGGAAAACATACAGAAAACTACAGAAATACTATTCTTCTTATAGGATGACCATGTAGTATCTTGTGCTAGAGATGTTTTCATTTAAGCCAATGTGACGATTTGTATGTTAAGATCATCTTTGCTACAAAGAAAACAGTGGAAACATCTGTGTTTGAAAAATAAAAAGTATTATAACATAGAAATGTATTAATATGGAGAAGGGAGATGATTAGGTAAGTATGTATGTTTCCAACACTGCCAACAAATGATTAGCAGCTTGGCCTGTGAGAAAGTAGCTTCAGCAGGTTTCCTTTCATAAGCTCAATTTACTTTAAAATACATCTTCTAGAGGGTAAGAATGTCCATTGCTGTTTTGGCCTTTGAGTGATTTCTGTAAAATTTGTCAAAACTGAAAAGTGATGTGGGCTTCACATCACATTCACAAGTCATGTGAATGCTTGACATTTTTGAAAACTAGACCCTGAACTACATATCAGACCACACAAGATATGCTTATATGGACAGCTAAAAAATATCCAGGATCTTGCTATGCAGGTTGTCCCTTATTGGTTGTTGTTTTTTTTTATACTTTCTCTTCAGGGGGGGGATGGGGGGGGGGGGGGGGAAAAAAGAAAACAAAAGCAAAAAAACACCAAAAACAATTGTCACAAATCCCAGAGCATGCCAATAGAAACACTTTAATTTTCAGACACTTTGCTGTAGTAGGAAAGTAACACATTCTGCCTTTTTATTAGGTGTATCTATTAAACAATTCTTTAAATCACTAATTTCTTTTCTCCTTCAGATTAATTCACATATGCATTCATTCATATATACAACTCATCTGTTGTTGTTTGGGTACTTAAAAGGTTCTGTTGTTGTTGTTGTTTTGGTTTGATTTCTGGTTTTTTTTAATTGATAAATAAAAAAACCCAAAACATTTCTAAGTCATTCACTGAAGTATCAAATTCAGATGCAAAGATTTTCCCAATTATCTCAAATTGTTTCTGGATTGTTTAACATAGATCAACAACTCATACTAGAGTGGCCATTATGTGGTCTAAGAAAAACACAATCCACAAACGAGCTAGGGTTGCTGCAGTTGTAGCCACAAATATCTTTTGATGTTCTAAATTGATCCTTACCTTCTCTGCAGCTGTGAGAACTGGCACCAGCACACTACCTGTTGATGTGCACTGACACAAAACTTGTGATAACACCATGAGAGTCACTAGTGAGGGGATGACATCAGGTGACCTCTTCTATGTGGGAAAACAATTTTCAAGCAGAACATGGGCCTTTCGGGGCAAGTAGCAGATGAGCAGGAGGGGGATTTTTTTCCTGGTTCATTTTTATTTTATTCAGTACCTTTTTTTCCTTCTTTTCCAACTAGTTCTTTCATCTCCTAAGGCCTATATTGAATAATAAACAAAATCCACTGATTTTGTTTGGATTGACTGTGGCTGAGCCCTTAGAAGTAGAATACTGAAGTATTTGCTATCTTTTATACAGAGTTTTTCTTGTTAGTATAATTTTATTTCAATATGCATAGTTTCTATGCTAAATGTATATCTATCACACTTTAAAATATTACGGAATGGATTTTTAAAGATAAGCCAGCAGTTACTCTTTTCTGCTTTGTTAAAAACTGTGTGCCTTTGTTTGAAAATCAAAATAGGTGTTTCCTTGCAGGAAAAAGCTATATCCACAAGATTAAAAGACACAGCGAGATACAATATATAAGATCAATTGGGGAATTCTGAGACAATGTTGTATTGATAAATTATTAGAAGACCTTGACTTCTGATATATTTTGAAAGTTCACTCACCTTGTGATACAAGGGCTGACACTTCAGACCCCAGCTTCCTCTTCCAGATACTAAGCATTTGAGAAAACCCAGCAGTATAGCACATCAGAGACTACTCAGCAGATGTCTGCAGCTGGTGTCCTCAGATCAAGCTTCATCTACTTAGCATACTCTATTCCAAAGCTATAGTGTTCGTATTTACAAATAGTGTATACAAGTTTTGTACATGCCTTTCAATACAAAAGTAAGCTTCAAAAGGAATTTAAATCTGCCTCACAATGCATACATAACTGTAGTGGACAAATAAGACAGGAAATTGTTGGTCATACCACCATTTCTGCTAAATCTACAGAATAGCCATCTAACACAAAACAAAGAACCTGTTTGCATTAAGTATAGGTATATTTAGAGCTGATTAGATGGTAGAAATGATACATGGAACCATCTATAATAATTATGCCACTCATTTTTGCAGTATTTAATTCTTGTCCTAATTTTCCTGCAAGCTAGTCATGGGATGGCCCTGCAGCTTCCATTGATATATTAACATAAGTTCTGAAAGTTTGTCTTTCTCTAAAAATACACTTGAACTAGCTGAACTTCCTGATCTACTTCTCTCCCCAAAATAAACAACGCGTGAGATCTGTTTATATTTGAGAAGAAGCTGCTATGAATATCCTTTAAATGCTTTTGTAGAAGTGCATTTAACCACACATATTATTCTAAGGTTTGTATTATGCAATATTCCCAATACGAAAACTCCAAAGGATTTAATTGGAACATAAAAAGACAAATATCCTTAATCTGATATGTTAGGATTTAGTAATTGTATTTAATATTTTACAATTTATGAAAATCATTAATTACAATGGATTATTTTGGAAAAAGTTCCATGTTATTTCTTCCCTAATAGTCCCAGGGACATTTTTTTTAAGCAAAAGAAATATAAGTCTTATTAAAAAAAAAATTGAGAAAGTTGGTGTGTATATGTCTAGAGAGAGGTTACTTTGCTTTTCATCTTTTTTTTTCATCCAAATTCTGATTTCTTGGCCTTTCTCTTCTTAAATTAGGCTTTCAATGTTATTTTAACGTTTTGTATTTAATAAGTACTGAAAACAGTCTGGGCCTAATGTTAGCACAGCTGTGAAATTTGATTTTTATCCTCTTTGCTAAAAGACTTGCAGGAGTATAAAGATTTTTATAACAGTGCTTCCTAAGGAGGTAAAAATAATCAATATAATACCACTTTTTCTAAAAAAAGTAGATAATTTGCACAGTACTTCTGACCATAGCAGTGATTAAATAAACAGTAGGTGGGGTCCCCCACTGCTTATAAGCTGGCAAGTATAACTTAGCCATTACCATCCACTCCTGTTTTTTAGGTATCAAATTCTGGCACTGTGAGAACAGCTTCAACACATTTCATTTCATATGATAATTTAGTAGAAAGAACCTCTGGAGGTGATCTGGTCCAGCAAAGCCAACTAAAATCAGGTTGCTCAGGGACATGTCCAGCTGAGTTTTGGATACCCCCACAGAGAATTCAAAAAATCCGTGCAAGTGTTTGAAAACCCTTGTGGAGAAAAGATTATTCATAATATCTAAAAGTTGCACCCTCCATCCATTGCCTCTTACCCTGTCACTGTGCAGCTCTGCATAAAGCGTGGATCTGGTTTTCTATGTACTTCAGGGTAGAAGACAGCAATAAGATCTCCCTTTCATCTTGTCCTCTTACTTCTGAACTAAGAAAGACTTCAACCTTCCAGTGGGTGTCCTGTGTTCCACCCCCTGTTCAGTCCAGTAGCCCTCTGACGGGCTTTCTCTGGTGTGTCACTGCCTGACTTATACTAATTGAGGAGAACAGAATGGACATAGCACTCCAGGAGCCTCCCCTCCTCAATGCTGAGCAGAGGGGAACTCATGTTCTCACCGTGTGCTCATTTCTTGCCCTGCCTCTCCATATCCTTCCTCCTCTAGGCTTTGTCCTTTCAGTTTATCCAGGCTTGACAGGTAGAGGAGCTGGAACCACCTTTCCAGGAAGGAGTGGATGGTGTTACTGCATGCCAGGTGTGTCTCTTTCACTGCTGATGCAGTTAGTATGGTCACTTCTCATCAGCTCTTTGTTGGAAAGACTTGATGGGGCAGGCTTGTGCCAATCTTCCCCAAGCTGGACTGGGCTCTGGGGAAATGTTCTTTCTTCAAAAGGTTGATGTAAAGTCCTTCACAGTCTGATCAAAGAGCTGGCAATAACTCCCCTTTTCCTCCTTACACCCCTGCCTGCTCCAAGACCCCTCAGTGATCACAGGGATGACCCACTGAGCAACTTGAGGGGTCAGTCATGTGGGCAGACTTCTTTTAAGGGCTAGGGGACAACCCAGTATGGGTTGTCAAGTGGCTGGTGACAGCAGGAGGCTATTGGGAGATACTATACCTCTATTTCCTGCCTCCAGGATTTGCAGTCCGCCATCGAAGCCACTCACTGGGTGGCTTCTCCAGGAATGTCTGGAAACCGCTCAGCATGCCAAGTTCCCAGTTCGATGGGAAAGCTTGCACATACATTTCTTGTTCATTATTATCTCACATTTGATGAATTTACAAAGAGAAAATAGGAAATATCAGTAAAGATAAGTTTCTTATTAACATTTAGAATTAATCAGAAAGAGTGCTTTTTCCAATATGTATTCCAAGATCTCTGGGTGAGGGTAAAAATATGACACTGAAGTAAAATATGTTTTACAATTACATTTTCAATTATTCTACTTGTAATCTTTATCACCTTCATATTTTAATTTATTAGTGTGTATTTAGCATGTTTTTTCTTGTTAAGACAAATATTGGTCACTCAGGATCAAGACTTCTGTGATTTTGGACAGGTAATTTACAAAACCCTCAACATAACACAAGACCAAAATTATAAGCAATTTACCTTACATTACAGTGTACTCTAAGTAGCAATATTACTTAAATCAATAATTTCCAGAACGTAATCTTTCATCTAAAATATTTTATATTTATGGCAAAAACTTCTTGAAAGCAATGTTGAATAATAGTAGTCTGTTTCATGTACAATTAAAGGCAGTAATAAAAGTTAATCCTAATGAATTGCAATAAATTATTTTCTAAATTGATACACCACACTGCTTTCTCAACCACTTAAAAGTAGTTATCCACCAAGATCCAGACTTCATAAAAGATAACTTCACAGAATTGTGTTCAAAATTATGTAGAGGTGTGTAACACTGTAGTTTGCATCATTACTGAGAAGCAGAAACTTGAAAAATCACTTTCACATAAAACCACAATTAAATTTTAATAATATATTTATTACAATAGCAATAGAAAAAATATATACTAATATCTTAATTGTTATAGTTGTACTTTCACTTATAGCCATAGGGGTTAAATAAGAGGATTTGAAGAATGTTTAAATAAGAGGGTATTACTGTAACTTTTGGCAAATGAAACTGTCATTCTATTATCTGACCTTTTAGTTAGTGTAAGCAGGTGGTTGTCAGTAGCACTCCAGCTGGTTTTTCGATAGAAGATATTTTTTTCTTATTGTAAACACCTTGGTTAAGCTTATATCAAGAAGTAGCTCTTCTAGGTTACTAGAAAACCAAGGTATTACCTGTCTACATCAAATTAGTTATATGTAAGATATCAAACTAGTAAGACTGTTGAATGTGTTACAGCTAGCAACTAGCATTGTTTAGCTATGACTTTTACATTTGCTGGTTTTGGTTCTATAGAAAAAGGCTTCTCTTTCTGTGTGTGAACTATCCACCGGTATGTAAAGCAGGCAGAAAAAATAACTGCTAAAACTTCCTACATTATAAATTAGGTGTACTTGAGGAGGGGGCAGGGAGAGAAACCAACACAAATTTTGAAAATATTTTGGTCTACTATTTTTAAAAAATTGTATCTGAGGGACAAAAAATAGCCATTATTGTGAGTGCCTGTCTTTTGTAAGCCTTGGATTTCTATGACTGTCTGTGCAGATGCATGGAAAATCAAGTGAAGGGAAGGAAGAACAGGAGGGACAACATAAAAACCTGCCAAAAAGACATAGTAATATACCTGAGAAGAAGGCCAAATTTAATTCAAGAAGCAACAAGGACTCAGTGAAAGTGTAATGGTGCATTTTTTACCCCCAAAGAAGTCCCACAGCTCTTTATAATTATTCCATGTGATACTACAGTGATTGTGGAGGTAGACTTACCAAATAGTGCAATATTAACAAGACTAAAATACACATAGCCTTTTTTCACCACAATCAGTTCTTACTCTTAAGAAAATGTTGATGCATATGCTAGATTACTTCTTTCTCTGCTTTGAAAAGGAGGATGGAGTTGTTGGAGTCCACCTAAGAAACCTCTTACAGGGCCAAAAGAGATATATGCTTAATAGCACATTGGGATTACCATAACGATTTCTTTACTGTATAAAGAATTACAATATTCCCTATTCTTCCACTTCATTATCAGCACTGAGTTGCTTCAGCCTTGAAATGAGAATTTATTACTTTCCAGCCTAAAGATGAGTAGTTTTTAGACACATAAAGGCAAAACTATCAGCATACACCTTTGTTTCATCTGCTCGGAAATCTCCGAATAGACCCACCACAATTGTAAAACCAGGGAACTCCCTTCTTCCCTATTTAGGTAGCTGCCATAAAGTCCCATTTTTAACATCACTGAGAATACTGAAATATATCTGTGGAAACATTTTCTTTCCATTTAAATATCTTAAAGGTAACGGGGAGTTTGTTCCCTCAACAAAAGCAAGAAACCTTTAACATTAGGTACCTAGATAAAAAGTAATAGTTACATATTGTCAAACAGGTTTATGTAGTTTTGCCATCAACGTATACCTAGCCAGGTATATCTTGTCAAGATAAGACTTGAGGGAAAGTAAAACTTTGGGCTTTCATACACTCGTGAATCAATGCTTGAAACCCTGTGGGTTAAAAATGTATGGAGTGTGAGTGCACTACTCCAGCTTCACGTAGATGGAACTTCATTGATTTCTGGCAAGAAAGTAGAGTATTGCACTGATAAATCAGACCCCTGCATTTCCTACAGGTCTAACACAATATTTTCTAAGGCAACTTAAGTAAAAAAAAAAAAAGAAAAACATAACTAAACAAAAAAACCCCACCATAAACAAAACATCTAAGACACTCTCCCAAAAAGCAGCCGACCTTCTAAAACCAGAAAAAGCTTTGCAAAAAAAAAAGTCTTTATTTTAAACTATGTACTGATTTTAAAACGCATCTCTTGAACACATCATGAAAGTAGAATAGAAATAAAAGTTGTACTTATTTTGTAGTGACCTGAATTTAGCATCAGATGTTAAAATCAAGACATGAAATTTTGGTAGAGAGATAAAAGTCAGAACAGAGACCTGACCACATGCCGGATGATATTAGTGGCAGATGTGATCGTCAGAAGTGTGATGGCATTTCCTCTGAATAGGCGAATGTACTCTTCAAACTTTGATGTTAACATGATTAGCAATGAAAGTATGCTTTGTTCCTTTGCCTTCACATGGTCTCAATATTGGCAGTTATCGTTTACTTGTATTTTTAAATCAAATATTATCCTGCCCTGTATTCATGTGCAGATGCTTTGCACAATGCTGCTTTTTCTGTTGGACTTAAAAGAAAACTGTGAACTAGTGTACTGAACAGGGGCTAAATATATATTTCTTTTCTCTTTTACTTGAACCAAGCATTTGTATTTCCCAGTTTTTTACTGAAAGTCCTAATACCATTCGTTCCACTTCACACCAATATCCCTACTACTTTGTCCATGGCCCCCAGACAGCCGTTAATTGACTGCAAACACAACTTTATTGCAAAATGACTGCAGCTTTATTAAGCAACAGAATTTACAGACAATAACATAATCAATATAATATTAATATGTCACATAATTAAGTAGGATTCTTACAAGCTCTGCCTGTAGCCTGAAATATATAGAACATCATTGTGACCAGTAATAGCACTTGCCCAAAAATGATACAAATCTTAATTTCTAAAGTGGGAAAATTTATATCCTTTCTCAGTTGAAGGAAAGATGTACTGTTTATCTCACACACATCCTCATCAGTCACCTAAAAATTCTCATTCGTCCATCTTAAAATATAAGAGTTGTGTAAAAATGTTACTATAATGAAAGTTAGAATAGTGAGGTATGTTCCTGAGAACATACTGGGATCAACTCTAATACAAACTCCTGTAAGTACACCTGGAAATCAGTGATTCTTCCTGTATTTGACATGTTATTTGTGTGAGTAAATATGGCACGCTTGAACTCAAAGTGACAGGGAGTGATTAGTAAGTGAAGTATGGAAAAGAACGTCAAATGTTTAGCTAGATAAAATAGATAAAATATTGTCAAGTCTTGCACATTAGAATAACACCAAATGTCTTTCAGCTGCTGCAATAAATCTGGGTGTACTTACAAATATCTGTGAACCCAAAGGAGAGTTTACTATTTGCATGAACTCTTTCTGTACTTGAATGCATGACAGAATCTATTCAAATGGTATTTCTAAAGAAGAGAACTGAAAACATAACTTTCTAAAACCTTTCACAAACAATTTCTGAAGTTCTTCTATGCCTTCTTTTTAGCCAAAATATTAATTATTTTGTGGAGCAATGCCAAACCGGAAAGCCATTTCTGTGCTGCCCTGCTGGAATTTGGTTCTGTTGGCAGCACTGAGGTCAAATTCCCTGACCAAATACCCTTACTGCCTCCATATACTTTTGAAATGTTCTTTGGGGCATGGTAGGCATGTTGCTGCTTGAACAGGGAAATGGATGGGAGAGAATCATGAAAGTGTTCAACACCTCCAGCATATATCCTCCTTTACAGGCTCAATACCTCCTCCCTATAGGGCCTCTCTCACAAGGCTTTGTAACATAAAATCATGAGATCTTCAGGCCATGGCCTCATTCCTACTTTTTGCGCACAGAACGTATCTTCTCAAAAAGACATGGCACACATAGGCCTCTTATTTCTAAGTATGGCACCCAAGTAAATTACAGCATGCTACCTCTAGGAAATCATCAAATCAGGAGAAAATCTGGACAAAGTCAGATGCAGTAATTCAGATTCTACAGAGAGCACTGACAGTTTGGACCAAGTCAACTTCATGCAGAGAGGAAAGCAGTGACACATTAAGGAAGAAAAGTTGATGGAGCTTTACAAGCCAAAGGCAATATCTCTGCTTAGAACAGAGCTACATATAAGGAGGTCCATCATAAAAGACTGTTGTGCAGTTCATTCTCCTTTTGGAATGGAAGATGGGAAGACAGATCTCCAAACTAATAACTCACAACATAAAGGAGAAAAATGTGACAGAATCATAGAATTGAATAATAGAATCATTATGGTTGGAAAAGTTCAACCATTAATTAACTCTACCAATGTCCACTTCTGAACCATGTCCCTGAGCACTGTATCTAGATGGCTTTTAAATACAACCAAGGATGGTGATACAACTGCAAGTCCCTCAGCCACTTATCACAAGACTTATTCTCAAGACCTTCACCAGCTTTGTTGCCCTTCTTTGGACCCTCTCCAGCACCTCAGTATCTTTCTTATACTGTGGCACTCAAAATTGAACGCAGTACTCAAGGCGTAGCGTCAACAGTACCATGTACAGTGGGACAGTCGACACTGTCTCCTAAAGAAGCATACTTCCAAAGTGACAGACATCAAAACATCAGTCATGCACACAAGCCTATGAGTGACTCTTCCTACAATCTGCTTTCTAGGGACTTCCAACCAAGCAAAACAACCCCTTCAGCTTGTTTGGAATCATTGCTTAGTGATGGTGAGAACTATCCCAGAGATACTCTTTGACCACCATGTTTCCAGGCTGGCAGTCTCTTCCCTAATGCATCTAGAAGTTAGTCTTCTTCCACATATCAGTGAGCACTACTCACAAGCCAGAGTTACTCTCTCACTCTGCTTAGGATAGAGTTCTGTTACACCTACAGTGTTACACCTACAGTTATCTGAAAAACCCATACTGGGATATTCAGACTATCCTCTATCGCCCCCAGATGAGAGGGAATAATTGTCTTGTGCTGATTCCCATCTCCACAAGCTCCATTTCAGAACTTTCTGAGGAAATTCCCTCAACATCTCTAGGAAGCAAGACGATCAAATATTTAAGGAAGGGAGATCTACAGTAGAAAATACTAAGACAGTGCTCATTCTGTAGAAGAGGAGGCAGAGGGAAGGATGGAGATCACTTTCAGTCCAGACTTCACACAATTTCACCATCCCTCAGAGGGAATCTTGATTTACACATAGCACACTTCCATAACTAGTCCTATCCCTGCTGCCTGAACATGAGGATGGACATGGATGTAAGACCAGAATTTCCTCTGGCAGGGAACTGTGTATTATCAAACACAACAAGAAACAACCAGATCAAGAGCTGTGTCTCAGGAGAATCTCACAATCTTATCCACTCTGCACCCTTTCTTATGAATAACTGGGCAAACAGCCCAAAGCCTGATCTGGTTAGAATTGCACATCAGTTTTATACATTTGACAACAATAAAATATTTTTGTACTTTCCAACATGTGTTTGTTCTCTGGACCTGAGGTCCTTTGGGACTGCCCTTAGCTCTACTGCTGTTTTCCCTGTCTCCCCTGTGAGATGTGCATGCACATGCTCTGATCCTGGGAGATGGGAAGCTCTGCCCATTTGAGTATGGACTAATGGTGTCTAACAGAAGACCTGTAAGCCTCAAGTCTCATTCCAAGAAAAGCTTTGAAAGACATGACTGCCAAGTGCAAAAGTTCTCCCTGGGATTAATGTGAGAGACTGTGCTTCTTCTAAGACACGTACAGGCAGCATTTTTCTGCCATCCTTTGAAACTGATGGAAGGAGAAGTTTCTTTCAAGCAAAAAAGCAGCATTCTTATATTCCTCTGCTTGGATCAAGACTAGTAGAAGACTGGCCAGGATGGCAAGCTGTGATGTGTGTAGTGATGACTTGGGAGCAGCATCCTATTTCTCACCCTCTCCCAAAAGTTCAGTAAAATGATGTCCATATGCCCCCAATAGTGAGTTGAGGAGTATGTTTTCTGATATAAAGGGATAATGCAGGCTGGCACTCAGTGTGGAATGTTCCTTTTTTTTCCTTGTAGTTTCTCAAGAAGCTTAAAAGTGTCATTTTTTCAAGTAAGAAGGGAGGAGAATGTTTTCAGTTTGGAGAGGGAAGGGAGGGTAGAGTCAAACAGACATGGAGGTTTGGTGTAGAGAATAGAACAGTCAGGCTGTCTGCTGGCAGCAGCCTGTTCTTACAGCAACTCAAGGGAAAGCCTCCTATCTGCTGAGAGGATACAGAAGAAAAAACAAAGAGAATACTATTTGAGAGGGAGGACAAAGAAAGAGAGAATCAAGATACAAGTCTTGAAGCTAGGGAAGGGCCCTGAGGAGAGGGAATGGAGATGACCAATGAACACTTGAACAAATGGTCTTCAGCCACAGCCCTTCCATTCCAAGAGCAATACTGCCTGAAGCCACATCCAAGGTGAATGAGACCAGAGCTATGAGTGCCTCTTGTCAGGAGAGATCTGAGCAGATCATGGTTCCAAAGGTAAGAGCCACTTGTCAGTGATGCATGTGAGAACCCTTGCATTTTATGCTGGTGAACTTACCAAAGACCCAAAGGACCTGCATTGCATGCACAAATATCATGTACTATCAAAGGGTGCTTTCTATAGAGAGGTGACCATACTGAACCAGTTTCTTAAAGCTGGTAAGAGCCTATCAAACAAATATAGATAGGCTCAAATACTATAAGCTGAATATTACTGTGAGGGGGAGGACAGAGCAAAACCAATACCCTAGTGAGGCCGACAACATGCACACACCACTTACGAAAAAGCGATTGAGAGGGACAAGTTTATTGGCGACAACAGCATTTCTGTTATGCTTCTCTGATTCTTCATATACCTTGCATAAATTAGTAAGCGAGGGCCTAGGCAGACTGTAGGACTTGTCCTGCCTAAGAAAGGCATGTGTTTGGGGATTTCAAGGAGCCAAACAACTTAGCTTTGACATCCCTTTTGAGAGCATCCTCATACCCAGATAGCAGCCACAGAACATATATGGCAAGATCAGACTTTGTTAGCTTCCTGGTGGATTTACCACAGATTACCAGAAATACACAAATTTCCTGTGTTCACAGTAAATCAATTCCTCTTACCTCTTGTCCACATGTAATCACTTAAACTCACAGAGTGGCCCTTATGAGCAAGGCCTGGGAGAATAATTGCTTCACTGTCTAACGTACACATGCACCCACATATACAATAGTAGAAGGCCATATAATTTTTTTTAAAAGTAGTTGGTGACATGAACTGATTTCCACTTCCTCCTCTGTTCTACTGCTTTCATTTCTTGTAAAGTTAGTAAGAAGATCAGTATAGAGAAAATGTAACTTGAGAAGGAATTTATATGTCCCCTCAAGTTATTCCTCTCCAAAGGGAGATGCTGAATTAAAGCATTACTATCCCCTTAAGGTTCTAGATAGTAAGTCACAGGAGACACACAGGTTGCACACCTCCACATCTGATTCCCCTTAAAAGATGTTAATCTCTTCTGTTAGCATGGTAGTCTGTATTTTAATTCTACCAGCCGCACCATCACCGCTACTCTCTCCATTGCATCTCACTCTCTTTTTCAAAATGACGCCCTGTTTTGATTTCTTCTGTTCTTAAAAACTCCTTCTAGCAAAACCTTTGTGCTCTGTGGCATTTACCAGTATTATTCAATTTATATTCTTAAGCAGATTCCGAACTGCTGACGTTCAGAGAAGCAGTGAAGTAATTTTGCTATTATCCATCCTCGTAAATTTCCTGTTCCCTCACCAACCTCAAACATGCCTGTCTCAGATGAAGAAAGTATCCACTTCCCCTTTTCCTCATTGTGCATATAAAAGGAGAACCACATACATGGGTATATTTATCATAATCTCACTTTGCAAAACAGTATTTTTCAAGGTTTACCATCTCTTTAAAAACTATTTTTCCAGTTTTTCAATTGTTCTTATTTTACATATAATTTTGCATGTGAAATTGTAAATTATTTATCCTTTTGTACAAAAACATGAAGGATTTGCCTGGCATTTTTAGAAATCTGTTCATAAAAAAAATATAAAGCAATTATCCCAAATATTGCATCTTTGTGTAGGTTAGACTGTTTCGCTAAGTATATACTATGGTTTTCAAACAGAAGAAACCAAGAGTAGGCTCTTCAATCAATTTTACCACTGAAATACAGGAGTAATATTAAAAAAATTTTTAAGTTTAAAACAAACAAACAAAACCCAACTTTGATCTTAAGGCCTTCCTTACAACTGTAACCCTTTACAGGGCAAGCCACTCTGATGACTCGTGAGAATAAGCATAACTTGTAAACATCAGACTGCTTTCACTCACATAACTGAGCATGAATGTCAGTGTGTAAATTCAGATATGAGAGTCAAGACATTTCCAGTTATATCACTAGCGTTGACTGTGGTGAATATATTATGAGGCTGTGGATGCAGCTTACTGGAACCAGTTCGGGCTCCACCACCCTCCTGCAATCACTGCGAATCTTGGAAACATCCCATTAGACCTGAGTCTCTCTTAAATGAAAACCCTAATTCTCAGATTGAGGCTCTCATTTCTGCCATAAACAAAGTAGGTAACCTAGGGAAAGCACATCTCTACTTCTGCGCCTCTGTCCTCTGTATAGTGGAGGCACTGTTTCTTTGTTCTGTTCTGTGCAGATCTCATCTAGTACCATTTCACCTGTTCTAGGACAGAGGGTTTCTTCTACATTATATAGAGCTGGTTTTTAAGAGAATTCCAGGTACTGCTATTACAAAGCAAAGGAAAAATAATAATCACTTCCCCTGGGACTGTGAGTCTGAGCTGTTTGTTCTTTGATAGCCTAAAAAAAAGTCAAATGCACATATTTGAGCAAAATGTTACTATCATAGTAGAAACAAAAGATTATGGATGAATTTTTTTTTAAGATTAAAAAAACCTCAACCTATTTTAAAAGCAAGACTTTACGTAGCAGGCTGCGCAGTTTACCTTGCCCTTTGCTCTGAAACAGCTGGTAAAAGATCCTATGAAGTGCAGTGTGGTAAAACTGAACACTGATCTGATCTTTTTATGTAGCTTATATATGCCCAATGTTGCTTGCATTTAACATATGGATTTTCTTGAAATCAAGCTTTTTGGATACATTTATTAAGGCAGGTGATGTGTTTCCTGTATGTAAATTCAATGAGCCTGAATACAGAAATTTCACTTGCCTGTGAATTTTTCATGTTTCATATACCTAGACCTAGAAAATCTAACCCACAAGGTCCATTACTAGAACAGCTTTATTACTTTTGCTACTCTACTGTATTGTTATCAGACAGACAACATCCTGAATTTGAGTAAAGGTGCCGCTTGTTGGTTTGGGTTGGTTTTCTTTTCATTTTGTAACACCTAGAAATAATAGACAGAGAAGCTCCCTTCAAAGTCACACATGAAGAATGCAAATAGTTATTTCTAGCCAAATGTCACAGTTCCCATATTACATTATTCTAAATGTGTCTTTCAATCCTGTAACTGTTGTGAGGTGAATTGCTAATATTCGGTTATCACTAGTGATGTCACTAGGCAAATGCAACTGTATCAGAGGGATCAGCCCAAAGTCAAAACCGAAGTTTACAAGGATTGAGATGAAAGAAATCGATATAAATAACGAGAGGGCAGTGCTACAAGGCTCTGCAGTGATGGACTTGCTAACCCTAAACCCTTCCACCTGAATTCTAACAAGTAAATCAAAGCGCTTGTATCTGGATCAAGGCACTTTCTAGCTTTGCTTTAGTGACAGGGGAATGGGCATTACCCAGAAGCTGCAGGGTGATGTTCAGAGGCGGCTAACAAACCACCAGCTCAGCTTTTCTTTTCCACAGGGCAAGCACTCTAAATGCTCCTCCTCCCCTTAACTTGCTGAAACTTGCAGCTGTGATTCACAACCTGACCAACAGTGATAGATAACAAACCACTGACCTTGAGGGCAGCTTTGTGTGTCAGCCTTCTTATTGCGTTGAGTCACCGCACTCCTCATGTGTGTTATTTTAAGTAGCACATTTATCAGCCAGTACCAAACAGAATATGTGGCCATGTGTATTTTATTAGTGGGTTTTGGGTTTTAAAAAAAAAAAATCAGAAAAAACCCCACTTTATTTCAAAAAAGACTTGAAGGCTCTGACACACTTTAAAAATCTCCTTGTTTTCAGTTACAACATAAGGAATCTATATGGATACTAATATGTTTGCATTTGTAGCTTTTCCAGACCTTTTTTTTTTTTTTCTCCCAGCACACTGCAGTATAGCAATGTCAGAAATATACCATTCCCCATAACAGGACACATCTGTGGTGAATCTGCACAGAAGCAATTAATTTCCTTGTGGTATTTTTACACTGAGGGCTTAATGCAAGTCCCCGTTATACAAACAAAAAGCTCTAGACAGCTCCTGCTGCCTGATAAAAAAAAAATAAAATAAATCAGATCGAGAAGGGCTGTTTGGCCTAGGACTGCTACAGGCAATGACTTGTAATGAGGCATCCCAACACTAATTATGAAGCTTATTAAAGAGAATTGCCTAAGTTGTACTAAAGTGCATGCCATAATCACGTTAAGGGAGACATGCATACTGAATTTGGGTCCTCCAGTTTCTTCTCTTAAAGAAGTGGACCCACTACTTAATGAAGCGAATTTGGGTCTCTGTTTATAGCAGAAATATTATTGTGCTTGGCAGACTGGTCAAGATGAATTTGATGGAGAGGCAGGTGAGAATCCCAGCAGCTTGGTGATAATTCACACATCATAGCCTTCACAACTAACTAACATCTGTGGGCAACTGGGCCAAGAAACTGTCAAAAACCAATACTTCCAATCTAGGATTTTATTATTAAACTTCTCCCAGATCTTCACTAAGGTTGAAAAAGCAATATTTCAGTGTACTGTTTCTGGAAAGGAAAAAGAAAAAAAAACAAAACCCAAAACCAAAAAAGATTAATAAAGATGTTAGGAGGCTGAACTGCTGTGAGATTTGTTTAATTATTCCCCACAGTACTGCCCCAGCAATCTGCTGACATTTAGCCCCGACCTTGCAAATCCTCAGTAAATATTAATATATCAACTCAAACAGGGACCGTTGTTTTATTGGTTCACGGAGCTCAGAGAGATTCGCCACAGCAGTGAAAAATAATGTGCAGAACTGAGGAAGAACGGCTCCTTTGATATCACCTTCTGCTGCACACATGTGCTGGGAGCATCAACAAAATGGAAATTCTGTTACTTTGCCACAGCTGTAGAGTGACACTTCAGATGCCTTTGCTTCCCTTTGTACAGCCTGCTGGAATAATCCCAAAACCACAGTGGCAAGAGATTAGAAAACATACACACACAGGCGCGCGCGCACATACACACACACACACACACACACACACACACAGACACACACACACACAGGAAAAGAGAGAGAAAGAGAGAGAGATCACATTTTATTATCTTACACAGTGGAAATTTTAATAATGGTAAGCTCCCATCTTAAAACCTAATAAGCTTTGCTCAGAACAATGTGTGCGCTAATAAGAGCCATGGAGAGCTACGCACAATCCACTGGAATCTGTTTACTACGGTAACTTTGCTGTTTGCCTCTGTGAGCACCACATAAACTTCTTTTTCTCTCTGAACAGTTGCCGCTATTGATTGTATCCTAACGTATTTTATGTGTCTACCAGTCCTCACAAATCCTGACAAAATACCCCCAATTTATTTTCTCCCTTTTATTTGCTTGCCTCAAATGTAAATGTACATTATTAAAAATATCTTCTCATAACTACACTGCCATTACTAATAGACGAGTGTTTGATGTGGGTCAATACTGCATCCAAAATTGTTGGGTTTAGGGGAAAGGGCTGCTGTGCAACATTTGGCATTCAGATGTATTGAGCTGCAGAGTTAATGCGTGATTAATTTTATTCATAAAAATGTTAATCACTTCATTGTGAGATCTTTTTAACATTCTGTGCACCGAACACCTTTTAACTTCTTTTTTCACACAAGCTCACAAATGTATTTAATATTTTCAAACATTCTGTTATTACCAATAACACTGGTAATTAAACATACATTGAAAATGCAATATAAAGCTGGCAAGTAACGGCTCGGCACCAAACACAAATAGAAGACCGCTGCCTCTCTCGTGCCCCCTTCCCCCTTGGCAGCCACTGACCAGTTTCTTTAATGTGCACTTGTTTGCAGTCCTGGAGGCAATTTTTTTTTCCTCAAGCATGCTTCAACCCTCATTGACACAGCCGAGTATCATGAAAATAATACAACACTGTAGCATGTTATAGATGGTGCTAAAACTACCTCTGTTCTCAGGGAGGGAAGGATCGCAGCGTTAGACACATTGCTGCAGGTTGGAGGCTCCAGGGGTTTTGTTTTGGGTTGGGATGGGATGGGGTTTTTTTTGAGAGAAGCACTCAAGCCTCATTTGAGAGTGGTGTCAGGCATTGGTGGGTGTGCCGGCTGCACTCACTGACTTCTTGTTTCCAGCTGGGCAAGGCTATTGTGAACGTATTCAGCCAATGCACTCATGAAACTGGATAAATGGATTAGTGGATCAGAGACACCATCGGCATCTTCAAAAGGCAAACAGCAGCCTGCAAAAAGACTGACATTTGTGTACTGGGGCAGAGGGTGTGTGAATGCTCTGCCTCCTCCAAAGGGACAAGACAGTGATAAACTTTCCACACTGACCACCTCACTTTGTGCTACAATTGACCAACAAAACAAATGGATTGCTTCATTGTTTTTGAACTGTAGGCAGCACAGGGAAAGGGCTACTTGGGCAGCAACAAAGGACAATGTATTGTGTGGGGCCAACAGCTCAAAATAAAACCTTTAATTATCTACGGGTCAGCCATAAATCTGGAATAAAAATAAATGTTACTTTTTAAACTCGCCTTTAATTCTGCACAGTTTACGAGAGCACTTTCTATTCTTTCAGGAGACTCACTACTGGGACTCGATGCGCGCCCCACGTTTGCATTTTTGCGTTAGCCTGACTACAGTGGAACATGTTGGGAAACAAGTTTGGCTATCAGACGTGAAGGATGTCTGTAACGCTAATTAAAGTAAGTAAAAACAGATAAGAGATTTTTTTTCCTACTTTTTTTTATAAACGCCCATGCATGTATGCTCTTCACATACACAAAAGAGAAGCCAAAACTAATATTAATAATGGCGACGGGATCTGAGTAAATTAATTCCTCACAGAAGTACATTGTTTAGTTTTAAGAGCTCGTATTTTCGAAGTCTTAAATTTTGAGTACCTATTTCTATGGGGGTTTCAGTCTCCTGGTACTTCCAGCGATTCCTGTCCACATGGCTGGTTTTACAGGCAATCTATGAACGGCACTGCATGGGGGCACTGCACAATGGGGAACACCAACCTCGCCAGGAGCCGTTTCTGTAACTTTTCACTGAAAAACATGCCATGCAGGCCATGTTTATTGCATGTTCCAGTGTTTTACTTGATTTCTTAGTCCCATGTAAGATTTACTGCTGAAACGTAAAACTTGGCAGCTCAAAGCCTGGAATCGGGCCCCATGTCCCTCGTCGCCGCAGCTCCCACAGAGCCAGCAGCAGGCTCCAGCCTTGCAGAGGTGGCCATTCACGGCAAGGGGGACCAGTAGTCTTGCATGGCACGGCTCCATGATGGCCTCCAGCTTCTCGCAGGCTGCAGGCCCCTGCCAGTTTAGGCCACGGCCGCCTGACCTATGGCAGGCAACTGGGTTTTGGGGCTGCAGGTGGCACATGCAGGCCTCGGGCTCCCCTCCATCCACCAACAGCAGGACTACACGGAGGCAGGTAGTGTCAAACATGGGACTGAGGTGCAGGGCACTCACTGAAATGGCAGAGGGGCCTCACCCCCAAACTAAGCCAGAGGAAGGGGGAAAAATGCAAAGGTCCATGTTTTGAGACTTCCTTTCGCAGAGTGCTTATTACTCATTGGCCCTTCCCCTGCGCTGCTTGTGTGCCAGCATCCTGCCCAGCGTGCCGCTGCCAGCCTTGGCCATTCTTTACACCTCACCTTTTAAGGACATTTGGGAATTTAAAAAATAAAAACACACACAGAAAAACCCCCAACAACATCGGAATTAGCCAGGCGATGAAGACTCCCTTTAATGCCTTCCCTCCTCAGTCACAGCACAGGCTCGTAGCCTCCGCGACACTGCCTGGAACCGCGGGCGGGCTATGCCCTGTAGGGCGTCCTGGGCGCACCCCGGGTCAGCCTAAGCCCCTTTCTCGTCCAGGGGTGCCCACCCGACATGGCAGGCACC
>NW_010195958.1:30033-32299 GCF_000695765.1 Mesitornis unicolor
TCGCGCCCAGGCCCCCCCTTCCCGGGGGCCGGGCCTGGCCGGTGTCGGGGAGCCGCGTACTGCGGAAGTCCCGCCGGGCGGAACGAATGGCGGACCCGCATTGTCCCCCATCGGTGGCCGGGGAGTTTCAATACGAGTCTGTTTAAGACGGGGCCGGTGGCCGGCAGTGGCGAAGAGCCATCTCTCCTGCCAGCCCCCGCCTCCCCGCCCTCGCCACTCCGCGCTCTTTGTAATAGTCTCATCTACAAGGACGATTGAAACTTTATAGCGCATGATTCATCGAGCGGGGCTGCGCTTCGGAGCCGCGGTGCATATTACATTAATCAGTGTCAGGCTACTAAAACAGAGATATGAATATGAATTCTCCATATTAAGAGCCATCTCTCCTGCCAGCCCCCGCCTCCCCGCCCTCGCCACTCCGCGCTCTTTGTAATAGTCTCATCTACAAGGACGATTGAAACTTTATAGCGCATGATTCATCGAGCGGGGCTGCGCTTCGGAGCCGCGGTGCATATTACATTAATCAGTGTCAGGCTACTAAAACAGAGATATGAATATGAATTCTCCATATTGCAGGGGAGATAAATGTGCTTGTGAATAATTGATCGGCGCCCATGAAAATAAATTAAAAAAAAAAAAAAGGCTGGGGGGGGGTGGTGGAAAACAGTCACACAATGAAAGTTACCGGGAGATCTAAGGAGCGCCGGGATGAGGGATGGTGCGGGTAACCGCGCCCCGGAAAGCACTCCCCCATCCTCACTCTCCCCCCGGGCTTCTGCCGGGTGCTGCCCGCAGCGGCGGCACGGCTGCGGGGTGCTCAAGTTTCGAAGCGAGCGCGTCAAAAACTCAACCAAAGCAAGAAGAAAAGGGATGACAGGAGTCGGGAACGATAGCAATCATAGGAAGGAGCTTATTTAAGCACACACACACGCTAATTTTCTCGTTCTCTTTCTCTGGGCTTTTTTTTCCCTAGTTAAAAATAGATTTCTTTTTTTTTCCAGAATAAAATAGAAAAAGAATAAAAAATGAGGCATGCATACCAATGAGCACGTTTCATAACTACGTCTCTGTGACAAAGCTAAATCCCCGTAAAGCTGCCGTTTGCTTTTAGTATGTTCTGGCAACTGGTAATTCCGGAGTTTGCTGAACTCGAGATTGTATCAACTTTTCAGTGCTCATTCTCCACAGATTTCTGCCATTCTTCTGTTAATGCTAAGTAAATAATAACAGAAACAAGAGAGGGAGGCAGTTTTTACTGGAGGAGGATGGATGATTATGGAAACATGTATGAAAAATGTTTTCTGCCACCCTTTTAAATAGTACGAAAATGTATCTTGAAGCTCGATTGTTGTTCTAAAAGAAATCTTACTCGGTGTATCTCCCATCAGAGTCAATGCAAATTTTCTTATTGACTTTATTTATCAGGTTCAGGTACCGTCATCGCTTAAAAAAAAAAAAAAAAAAAGGTACTAAGACTTTCCACTTTACTCTTATCAGCTCGAAGCATTCCCAATTAAGGCAAATCGTTTAGCTTAAGCTTCTCCTTCATTATTCTCCCTACACTCCAGTACTTGCTGGCATACATCTGCCAGAGTGGATTTCAATGAAAATGGAAAATATGACAGAAAAACTACAAATTATTTTCCTGCCAGGGTGACGTAAACGATCATTCCTAGCACGGCTCACGTGACGAGAGAAACCTAGGAAATATGGAGCCCCCCTCTCCTGCCTAAACCCAACGGTGGGGAGCGGGAGGAGGAGGTGGGGGGGTGCACCCCGCCCTACCCCGGCTCCGCACCGCACCGGCAAGCTCCCTTGGGCTCCGTGCGGCGCTGAAATGACCGCTGACATGAAACTTCCTGCAGGAGAAACGGCCACCCCGGCGGGGATAGCGGGGGGCGGGGGGAGGAACAAGCGGAATGGCCTCTCTGCTTCGAGTGGTGGCTAAGCTGAGGAAAAAGCCCCCGGGGACTGCCTGGGGCTCAGGCGCGCACCCTCACGGGAACTTTCCCCGCTCCAACAACGCGGCGTTTCTCAGCCCGGCGCTGAAGATGGCTTTATCACTTTTTAGTTTTCCATTTTCTGAGAGGGAGCTGCTTGCGCTCCTGTTCAGAAACTTGCGCCCCATCTCCGGCGAAAGCTCCGGCCGCGGTACTGGCTCGACGATGAACCCGTGGGGCATCATTCAGCCACGCAGTAACCCCCTCAGCTGTTTGGAAAAGGAAAGCATCGCAACTGTCGGCGTTACTGGGGGAGAAGGAGGGGT
>NW_010195958.1:32353-32657 GCF_000695765.1 Mesitornis unicolor
GAAATTCAAACAAGCAGATTAAAAAAAAAATTAAAAAATCAAGTTCTGCAGCAGTCTGCTCTAGAGATGCTGAGGCTTCTACAGGCAGAAAACTGCCAACCTGATAGCTAGTGAGAATTACCACTCTTGGGAGGATAATCAAAACGGGAAGCACACTCTGGCGGATGTTGCTGGCTTTCTGGCTGAATTAAAGACGGGCAGCTTCCCTCCTCGGCACCCCCGGTGGAGCAGAGCTGCGGGTCGGCACCTCCGGCTGCCGTGGCGCCGGGCGAGGGGACAGCACCGCCAGCAACCCACCGAGGGA
>NW_010195958.1:32688-39460 GCF_000695765.1 Mesitornis unicolor
CCAAAGTCGGGCCCGCGCCCCGCCACTCGACCGTGCTGGGTTCCGCTCGGAACCGTTCGGCTCCGCTTATCTTTTCTCGGCGCTGTGTACACAGTCACGGACACGCAGGGACCCACGCACACTCTCACACTCCTTTGCTCTCCACAGTTAAAGTCCCTTCTGATGTTAACACACCGCAAAGTAAGCACTCTCTTCCCAAGCCCGTTTGACACCGCCGCCACGCAAAGTATCCCTGCCTGCTTTTCGGACGCCATCTCCCCCTATGAAGGAGCCGTGCCCAGCTATGACGGCCGAGAGGGGGACCGGAACTGGGGCCGGGCCGGGGCCGTGGCAGTGAGACCCCAATCCGCCGGGTTTTTCGGGGTCGCCTGCGCCGCCCGCGAGGAATTTGAGAAGCGAGCCTAAAGGCGGCGAGGGGCAGGCGGTGCGGGATGCAGCAATGGCTTTTGGATTGGTAGGAAAAAGAGAGCGCAATTCCTACAGGTTTACACCAGCACTGCTCTGAGGAGCCGTTTGGCTTTGCAGACTCAAAGTCTTTTTTTTCTCTCCCTCCCCCCCTTTTTTTTAAGACATCTTCCCCTCTCCCTGTCTCTCACTGAAAGCGAATTTATTATACTTTGGTTAAAACAGTAGTACACTCTTTTGTTGGAACCGTTACCAAGGCGGGAGTGCCTGTGATTTAGGGAAAATGAAAACAACTAAAAGCCAGAAAGCAAACTAAAAGATGCGGTGCTGAGAACCGCAGAATGTCAAAAATAGTCTTTTTTTTTTCCAGAGAAACGGTGCTCTGTACATCTCAGCCTTTCAGATATCCCGCGCAAAATCTATTTCATCTGATCTGTTTCTCTGATCCCTCCGAAAAAAACACACAAAAACCAGAAGCCTACCGCCCCCACTGCTTTGTCAACAGTTCTCTAAGCGAGAGTTTACCTAGACCACGATCGTTTTGCAGTTAAATCAAGATCAATATTCTGATCTCTGACGAGAATTTTATTAATATTTTATTTGAAAATCTCATCTTGTTTCCGACAAGTCCTGGTTTGAGGTTGGTTCACTTTGGATAGGGCGTCACCACATTATTTCTTAATGACTTTCCCAGCTGCTTCTTTCCATTTTCCACCATCAACAACCATCTGGTATCTTATTAGCACCTCAATGCTCATTTAGTGTTCTCATTTAGGAGAAAAAAAGAAGTAAACACTCAAAATATTACACATTTTAACGGACCGTCTTTGGAAGATTAATGCCTTTATAAACCGATAGATTGTCTCTGTCAGTCTCTTTTTAACCAACAGATCGGAATGGCAGAACTTTATTCTGGGGAGTGCCCCTTTTTTTTTCTGCTAAGATTGTGCTTAATCTCACAGGGAAAAATCGTTCACAGCTGCATTTCCTCTGTGTTTATTTAAAGCTCAAATCGTTACAAATAATTCTATTTCCTAATCTATTTTTTTCCGGCTTCGGTCGGAATGTACACCAAAGCACTAAAGCTCTTTATTCAATTTAGGAACCAGTTTGGACGGCAGAGTTATACACTAGGGAATTGTGAGAAAACTTGTCCCTTTCATTTTCAAGAATGTATATTATAACCTAAATGGAAGTCAGATCCATTTATGATCGGAAAAATGATAGTACAGAACACGTCTGATACATCACAGTTGAAAAAAAAATAGTTTTAATTTTGCTTGTCAAGTATTAGCTTCACTCAGTTTCTTAAATTTATGTGTATGAAAAGGGAAGCTGACAGTTTGCTTTTGACATAATAGCTGCAAGAATCATTAAAAGCTTGGATTGGTATTTTAAGTTTCAGCTACCCAAAGGCAAAAAGATTTGACTTTTTAGAAAGCAGATTATAAATGTTTGAATTGGTTTGTAATATACGTATAAGATCTGCAGCAACAGAATACATACCTGAAGAGAGCTCATAATTTCATTTAGTTTATTAGACAAAAATATATGATTTAGACAAGTTTTGCTGACGCGCTATTTACAATCTGAAATCACTCTATATACAGAGAAAACACAAACACATGGGAAACATTTACCAAACAAATAATCCAAGAATGGTTAGAATAACACGATCTGAAATGGTACAGTGAAGAAGGGGATCCATCTACAGATTTGTGTAATCGCCTTTATGGATTTGCACCACCTTATTGCAAGAAGAGATTGATGGGAGTCGTTTATATCGTTTCCTTTTTTTTTTTTTTTTGTCCTTAATACCAGTCTCTGTAATATTTTTTCACCAAACCAATTAATCAAGCAGAAGGGAGAGCTGTTAAAATTCTCGGTGTTCCCTCTTGCTGAGCCAAAGAGCTGCAGGGGGGTAAGGGAGGAAGAAAAGAAAAAAAGACGTAACAATCTTTCAGAAAAAAAAATCCATTCCTATAATAGCCTGTCTATTGCTGTAACATCCTAATATTAGTTAATTGCACAGAAATCATTGCCACTTTTGTAATTAACACAAGATCTTTGAGGTCTGCTAAGTTTCAGAGAAGTTACAGGCCGGCTATGTACAATTGTAATTTAGCCTAACTTTGAAAAGATTACAGCAACTTTTATATTGTTCTTTTTGTCTGTATGCATTATTATGGTGATGATTAGGTGCTATAATTAGTCTTTATTATTCAAACACTCTGTTTCACATAAGTAACATTCCTACAGTGAAAACAAACAAACAAACTCACTTGTCTCGGACAGGCTGGAAGGGCGACTTCAGTGACTGAGGTGGGGATTCAGTTCTTGGTACATTTTCTCTTTCTAGGAGACAGAAGGAAAAAATCAGAACTGTTTCAGAACAACAACAACAAAAATATGGACAGTGTGTGAGAATATATTTCCCTCAACCTCTTGTTCAGACCTGGGAAGGTCTGTGTGTGAGCTTATGTGTGGGCTATATGTGTGAGCTTACAGCACCACCCCTTATTTTCAATATTTATGGAGTATGCAAGCTTTCCTTGCCACATTTTGTACTGTCATTGAAATTATTTGGAGCTGAGGGCCAGGAAGGAGAGAAGGAAAGCAAAACTCAAAGAACATGTTTCACAGCACTGTTCCTACATTCTCATCTTATTTGATGGGCATATAGGGTGAGAATGTAATTGTCCACATGAAATGGGCTTGATGTATGCAATCAACAAGCTTGGGGCAGGGGGATGTAGGGGAGAATCAATGTTAGAATAAACTATCTGTAACTCCCTTCCAAGTAGTCAGTTACACCAGGGCTGAGTTGGACACTGTTCCTCAAGGAGTAGTTCATGTGCATGTTGGGGACAAAGGGGGAGGTGCGTGTCCGATGGTTTAATTACCTATGTGTTTGGGGCTGGTCCTCTCTGAAGGTTTTTCACTGCTTAGGGCTCCAAGGGTTGCTGTTAAAACAGAAGGTTGTTGCTGGGCCTGGAGGTGGTGATTGTGATGAGCAGCGTGGTGGTGATTTACTCCCAAAAAGGACCTCACATTTAGCAGGGAACTCTGGGTGAGGAAAGCCCCATTTGTCCAGTTGTGAAATTTGCCAATCTGGCATGTGTAGAGTCCATGGCTAGGGAGAAAAGCAGGATGCTGGATCTGTGGAGAAGTGTGGTTGACCTGGGGAGGAGGGGGTGGAGGGGGAGAAGATTTCAGGGCACCATCAGGACTGGTTGCTGTCTCTGCCAAAGACCAGATCTTGGGTTTGCTGTGAGATGGCATCTGTAAATTGTTCTGTCCTCCGGGACTGATGATTCGTGTGCTATTGTCAGAGGCCTCCTTCCCCATGGCCAGTGCGTCTTTGGGCTTCAGCCCTTCAGACTCTGATAGCGCCAAATCCTTCTCCTTTTCCAAGTGTTCCTCTTCACTGCTTTGTCTCAGGAGCTCGGGCTTCTCCTCCTCTTCCTCATTGCTCTGCTCTCCATCGTTCTCGTCGATTTTATCTATGTCTATGCTCTCCAGGTCGATTTCCTCATCGTCTTCATTCTTCTCGGGGTCCCCTTCGTTGTCACTCCCGAAGAGGTTTGCATCTTCTTGGTCCTTACTCCTGGAACCCCAGGTCACCTTGTTTTCCTTCTTCAGCCGCCGGCGGGCATTGGCGAACCAGGTGGAGACCTGGGTGAGGGTCATCTTAGTGATGATGGCCAGCATGATCTTCTCACCCTTGGTGGGGTATGGGTTCTTGCGGTGCTCGTTGAGCCAGGCCTTGAGGGTGCTGGTACTCTCCCGAGTGGCATTTTTGGGCCGCCCCGGGTCCCCGTACTGGAACTGTCCGTAGGGATAATAGCCAGGGGCAGTGTGGGCAGCAAAGGTAGCAGGGTGGACACCCGGATTATCTTTCAGCTCGTACTGGGAGCCCTGCAACATATTCAGACAAACACAGAGGAAAAAAACACATCAATTATCTCATTAGCGTCTCTAACAGACCTGCATAGGCTGCTCCAGGAGCCGGAATACGCCTTGGAGCGGTGCAAAGGGTCTTCACAGCCAAATTCGGCCCTCCCCACTCTGGGCTCTTCACATTTAGATCAGACAGAGGTATTCCCAAATGATCCCACACACACGTCTTGCAGGGAAAGGAAAACAGAGGGGCTAGGCTGGGCTCAGCGAGACATTACGTGTGTTTTTCTCCGCAAACCAAATCTGATCAAACGCCGGGAAATGCAGCAACTCCGCATTCGCCTGGACGAGACAATTTACTGTGCCCTGGGAATGCCCAGGCAGAGGCAGAAGGCGCTGCCCCGCAGCTCCAGCCTCCCACTCACAGTATAGCAAATGTTGGCGACAGAGCCAAGAGGATTTTACAAGTATATGCAAGGCGTCTGCCTTTGGCCCCAAATCTGCCTGTAAAAGAGCTGTTATGAGACACGACTGGGAGGTGAACGCACAACTTCAGTATAAGACACTTCTAACATAAGAGATTTTCCACACACAGGACAACTGCCCTCCCAGATCATTCACTAAGGTCCTGGTGTAAAATATTAACTTCTGTTAGAAGAGCCTTTAAACTCTTGGGAAAAAAAAATGAAGTCCACACTCCGTAGAATACGGATATGTGGTCACTTTATCTGTAAGTTTTGCTTTGATCTGAGCAAACACAAATTATTTACAGGCGTTTAGAGACGGCGATTTATTTGCAATCAATATTCTTTTTATCATCAGCAGTAAAACACAGCGAGTCAAATTATCCCATCAGGTGTTTTGGTAAATAACATTTTATCTTTCTAGCAACCTAATTAGGCCTCATTATTATCCCAAATTGTCTAGATATTAACTTAATATTTTAGCTCGTGATCTACAAATGCTCAGAATTTTAGAGTTTATTTCAAAATATCACCGTCATGGCAAACCACTGCAGTAAAACACCAGGATACTTTGCGAACAGGAAAGAGAACTGTTCCTGAATAACTAACATTTAAAGCCTTTTTCTTTTTTTTTTTTCTTCCTTGCTTCTACTACAATCTCGCTTTTTTTTCTAGTCCAAAAATACACTCTTAGTATTACTTTTGCGAAATTTGTGTTAGTCTTAAAAATGAACCTCTTCCAAAATGTCGGCGAAGGAACTAATCTAACTTTGTCAAACAGTTAAAAAGGAACACGTATTTTAATTTCAGAAACCAAGCTGATACACAAAGAAGCCCGCTGTAATTTTTGTAATGTGTTACAGAGTAGGCTTTCTACACTCCCTTTCTTCCGCTGTCTGTTGTTATTGTTGATGAAATATTTTTTCTGTAATCTCTGTTGGGAATTCTTTTGTAGAAGCCACTTGTAAATTACTCATTGCTTCTGTGTCAACTTTTACTGCATTTCCAAAATCAAGATTAAAAAAAAAAGTAGAAAATACATGCTGTTAAAAGTGCCTTCTTAGGAAATGTTTGCAGCACGAAATTATTTGTTTTCAGACGCTGACCCTTGTTCATCAGCGTATCTACCTACTTGCCCACATACATGTTTTAAAAACTCTCACAAGTTATGTCTTGCATGCACCCAGTTATAAATATTCACACTTCTATGTTTCAGGGGGGAGAAAAGAGGGGCATTTAGAAATTAAGTGGAACCCTATGGGTACCGCCGCCGAAAAATTTGGAGATGCTAGCAACGAAAACATTTCAACGACACCAGAGATAAGAACAGTTAGTTTGGAAAAAAAAAAAAAAGACGTCTCACTTTTTAACTATTGCATTCTAAAGAAAATGAAATAAAATCCGAGGACAATCTGGGTGACGGTAATTTGTTTTAGTGTTAATCCCAATACGCCTTTCTGCTCCGAAGCCTACAATGGGGTTTAGGTGTCTTCCTTCGCTTGATGCAAGTCCCATCTCTGATACTCGCCATGATCTGAGTAGGAAAACTTCAGGGAGCAAAACGGGCCGGTTTTTTTAAGGCTTAAGGGAAATGTCTCGAAAGGCACGGGCGTGCTACGACCACTGAGGCTGCATCGTGACCTTTCGGACCGGACCTGCTCATCGCTCGGCGGGAGAGGAGAGGACCAGGAGGGAAGAGGAGCGCTCTGGAAAACCAACTGGAATAGGACCTACCCAATCACCCGTCAACACCACCACCAGCAACGACGAGGAAAGGAAAAAAACAATCCAGCCGAGTTGCTAGGGAAAACCGACAAGAGGAAAATAGGACCACTACTCAACCTCTTCGCCGCCACGAAGGAAAACTCGGAGGAGTTTTACCCGGCTGGAGCGACAGGGCAAGTGGGGACGGAGCCTGGGGTCCCTCAGCCCCTCTCTACCCCGCGGACCCACCGACACACACGCTCCCCTCTCCGCGGCGGACCCCTCCACCGCGCTTTGCA
>NW_010195959.1:0-2058 GCF_000695765.1 Mesitornis unicolor
TTACACTAGAAAAGTCTTTGGTTTTCCAGTATTACTGAAAGAAATCTTAGAAACTCATTTACTGAGAAACCAAAAAGCTTCTACCATGAAAACAAAGGTCGTTCTTCACCTGACAGAGGAGGTGACACTGAGAAAAGAGGGGGCTAAAAATGAATCTCTTTGTCATACCCCACCACCCGTCAAAAGGCAGGGGAGGATTTTACCAGAGGAGCTGGGCAAAGCCGTGCACCCCAGCAGCTTCAACCCTGGGAGGCCAAGAAACCTCAGATCCTGTGCTCCTCCCCAGGGCCGATCAATATTTTCCCTGCTCTTCAGCTCTGGCTCTCAGCCCTGGCAGTTCCCAATTCGCCACAACAAAGAAACCCGGAGCAGTAGATACAGGCGTGAAACTGGGGCCGCACGGAGCAAGCCTGGTGTTTGCCACGGGCGGTGCACAGCCCTGTCAGAGCCCGCATGGCTCGCTTTCCACAAGCGCTGACCACAGAAAATGCTGCCTTCCTGTGGTTTCACTCCGTACAAACCAAAAGCAGGTCCTTTCCTGGGAAAGATCCTACCCAGTCGGAATCAAGAGACAACGTAAACCGAATCGCAAAAGAAAAATTTATCTTCCTGTACCAGAACTGCAAACACACAACAGAACCGGGAACGCGCTCGCTCCGGAACAGGAGGATCCTCACCTCTGTTTGCAGCGTGGCCCAGCGGGGTCCCATCGCCGCCTCACGCCGTTCGCTCGCAGCGGCCGCCCGCTGTCAGTAAAGCGGCGTCATCCCCGTGCCGGACGCTCCAAAGCCCCCGTCCGCTACAGGAAGGCGCGCACGCAGAAAGGGGAGCTCACCCGATCGTGGGCAGGGAAGGGCTCCTCATCGGCCGAGGTCCTGAAATGCACGCTCTGCAAAATGAAGGACAAAAGAGCCATTAGGCCACACCAGGGCTAACTGCTGTATTTTATGGAGAATAAAGAATTTAAATTCTTTAACAGAATTAATCATTAAAGCAAGCAAACTCTTGTGCAATACAACAGTTCATCTTGGCATCCAGATTTGCACATGACCCCTAAGCTCTCCTTTCCCTCAGCAGGTTGACATAAAATAAAGATGTTTTTCTGGGGAGATGTTGCACAACGTATGCTCTGAAGTGTGTATTTCTAAATTAAATAATGCAATATTTGACAGAGAAAGAACGCAGCTTAACGATAAAGAAACTACTTCTGACATACAATGTATAACTGCACATTTCACCACTGCAGTGATCTTCAGGATTTATTTCATGCCGACACTAACAAGATTCAACCCAAAATGTTGCCAGTAGAACATGCACAGGCACAAAAAAAGAGGAACTTGCCCCAAAAAGAAGAAGTTAGACTAATAAAAATCGATTCATGTAAATGCTGTCCTTCACGCTGGCTCTGCCCAGAGCAGCTCCAGCTCCTGGGGGACACTGGCACTCTGAAGAAGGCAAAGTGTTTCCTGGTAGAGATGCTGGGGGGACACCACTCTCAGTGGAAGCAAGGAGCTGAGCAGGAAGATGCCGTGCTTTGTGCACCATGCTCTGCCCACCTGCACAAGGACAGTTTCAGTGAACCACCAATACTCCTTGCAAGAAAGGGACATTCAAACAGTATGGTCATTTATTGCCTTTTCAAAGCGTGGATCGTTTGTGCATAATACTGCAAAACGAGGAACTACTTGGACAGTTAAGCATGATACTGTGATCTACAGCATTTTTAGAGTATTAATCAGAGTCTTTCTCCTCTTGCCCATCAGCTTGGACTTGAATACGCCAATACCTTCAAGTAACACTCCAGTCTTAAGAGGAAAATTATCTCAACAACGAGCAACCCACCTGCCAAAATATACTAGCACCTTTCCACAATCACCACCTTTAATGAAGCCACATACACGTTTTATTTCCAGACCAAACGGGAACGCAGATGTCACAACAGAAGATATAAAACTCAACACTTGAAACCCTAACCCATGCATGGCTGACAAAGCTATAATGTTTTTCTGGGATCCAGGAATAACAGAAAATTCTATGACTCAAGTGAAAAAAACATTC
>NW_010195959.1:2073-2452 GCF_000695765.1 Mesitornis unicolor
ACTCCAGACTAACGACCATTAGCTGCACCCTATTTATATATAGAAGGCTTGCAGCACATGGATAATTAAAGGAAAAGCTGTTGAGATAAAAGGCAGAACAGGAAGAATAAAACTACTTATCTTAATGCTAAGCATGTGTAATAACTCAACTCAATGAAGGTATAGTATTTGCTAGCAATACACCTTAAAACCCAAGGAGTTCAGGGCAAGATTCCCCTCTGTATCTGCAATCAAACCACATCTTCCCACGGCTGCGAGGAGGTGCTGGAGCTGGGGCAGCTGCAGGGGGCGAGTGGGGCTGGGGGAGGCTCAGAGGGACGCTAGTGCGCCCTGCGGCTGTACTTGGAGGGTGTTCCCGTGCTTCCCTTCTACCCTCCCG
>NW_010195960.1:0-95025 GCF_000695765.1 Mesitornis unicolor
CTTAACCAGTTGTCCCAAGCCCTTGAAATCTTTTTTCATTGCTCTCAAACTACCTGTTGTAATCTCTTCACTGCCCACCTGAAAGACCACCAGTGGGTAGTAGTCAGAGGGTTTAACTAGGGCAGGGAGTTTTCTCTGAATGTCCTTGACCCTGGCTCCTTGGAGGCAGCAGACTTCCCTGAGGAGTGGGTGTTGTCTACAAATAGGACCTTCCACTCCCTTCAGAAGGGAGTCCCCTATGACAAGGACCCGTCTGTCTTTCTTACTTGAAGATATTTTATGCATGGCTTCCTCTGATTGAGCCTTGGCGGTGCCTCCAAACGAGGCGAGTAGCCTTCTTGCTCTTTGTTCAGTTCCCCCTGCAGAACATCATACCTGTTTTGCAAGGGGACCTGGGAAGGTGGAGCAGTTACTGAGGGAGGGCACGCCTGCCACGCCTGTTGTGCCGGGAAGAGACTCGTTTCCATTCTTGTTGGTCCCTATCCTTTAAGTTCTCCTGTTTGTTATGGTGTGCCTGGCATAGAGAGGCTAGGGAGGCCTGTGCCTCGCTCTCATGAGCTTCTTCTACCCGTTGGGCCTGCCTCAGGGAAGGCAGGGTACGGCTCCAATGGTCTATCTCCTCTTCACACTCCCTGACTGTTCTCAGCCTAAATGCTTACTTTTTGTGTTATTTAGATTCATTTCTGCAAGAAACATGTCTCTGCAAGATGATTATCTTCTACAGTTATTCCTTCTTTCCATACCAATGCATTTTTGTGTCCTATTTAATCTCGTGCATAAAACAATTCATCAATAAATCTGCTTTTATAGTCCGATTTTACTGACACATACTTCTATCAGCACTGATTCCACATGCCTAGTTCCAAATGTTGGATTTTTTATTATTATTATTTTTTAATTTAAGCACTATTATATTCAGGACTTGTCTTGCATACAAATAACTGATTATCTATACACTGCATAGATTCTAAGCATCAGAAATTTTTCCAGTATCAACTGTCAAAAGACAGAAAGGTACTGAAAATCATTACAGAACCTCAAGATAGAACTGCAATCCGAAGAACTGAGGGCCCACAATGATATGTAGGATCAGGCTTCCCACCCCCCACCCTTTTTCTTAAAGGGATCACCACCACCACCCTTACCCATGTTTAAAAAAAAAAATTAAACAAAAATAAACAAAAACCCCCACATGAACAACAACAGCAAAACCTCCCCACCAAGCCTCATACACAGATGATGTAACTTGTGAGCAGTGACCAACTCCGTAGCATTCATAGCTGTCATCATAAAGAGAAAAGTACTGATTAGGCAAAAAAAAAAAAAAAAAAGAAAATTTGACCCATTCACAAGGGGAAGAAAATCAGTTTTATGCTTGTTTAGAAGCTTACTGTGCTTCGTGTTTTCACAGATAAAAGACCTCAATGACCATACAACCAGGCAGTAGCAACTACACAAAACTTCGCAATATATGTAGATATACCTTTATCCAATCCACCTGAATAAGAGCTACCCACTGTGTGAAGTAGTTTCTAGGACAAATACAAAAGCTTTCTACTATAATCTCCACCTTTTGATCTGCTGTGCATGTATTGGTACCGTGTGAGAGGCAGAAACTGATCTGAATACAATCTCAACTAGCTAGCACACAAATAGGTCAGTCAGTTTTACAACTCATATTAGACATAAAAACCTATGTCAAGACCTTAAGAATCAGTACTGGTATTTTACATGACCTTGTCTATGTGTATTAGTTAATTACTTAAGTGACACCAACAACATTTCAGAAAAACTGAATAAAGCTGTAACTTAACGTTGCCCTTTGTATTAGCATAATGGCAGCAAGACTAATTTTAAGTCGAACTAAAATAGCTACCCCTCTGTCCTCCCGAAAGATAAAACTGCATTTCTTTTCCTTTGTCTTCCACATAGCTGCCCTGAAAAGAATCAGCTATTACAGCAACATATGTTCAGTTACTACAGAGATGATGACTGCTTGAACAACTGCAAAAATATTTAACTGGGAACTTCACATTTCTTCCTGTTTATAATGCAGTATATACTTTGGGATAATATGTACTGTTTATGTTTATTAAGTGATTTTTGCAAATATGATGATAGTAGGGTATGCATAATGTAACAGAGCGCATGGCTCTAAATATTTATTGTGCTTACCAAGAGCACAGTAAACAATTTCCACAGAAAATACAGAGCTATGATGAAGACAGCTGATAAAATAAGGAGCTGATCAAAATTAAAAAGCTCCTGGGTTTTGTTTTGTTTTTCCAACCACATTTCAGTTCACTGGATTAATCTCACAAGCTTGAAGATCTTAAGCTAAAGAAAAGAACTGTTAATAGGAATGACCTGGTATTCAAATAAACGGGAAAACAATAGCAAAGATGGTTTTGGTTCACAAAAGCCTGCAGAGCAATCAAGGATCTAGTTAATTCACCTGCTAAAGATGCATGCCCCAATTCTATATGAATCAGGGCTTGACAGTAGTTAAAGCTCAGGATTCAGGGTCAGGAGATGCATGCGCGTATTTCTCTACACCCCTCACTAAAACCTGAAATGCCACTGAACTTGTGTGGCTTGACATTATGTATTTCCTCAACTGAACAATGTTACTATTGATAAGGAATCTATTCTGAGTATATCTCAAAGTAGTTACACATACATTGTACGTTTGCATATCTGGTAAACCATATCCACATCTGGTGTGCTACAGAATTCATCCTTTTTACATTAATCACTTTAATTACCATCCTGCTAAATTTGTTCAGCTATCTGAAATGTATTAATCAGATATGAGATCAAAATGTACTGTTTGGTTAAATATGGGGCACTACTGAGACTGAGAACCATGGTAAGTTAAGACAGTATTTTTCCTAAATGTTCAAGCCAACAGTACAATTTACTTGTAAATGTAAAATGAAATGCAACTAAGAAAATAAATCCAAGAATTAGCCAGAGAAAGTACTTAAATGATGCTCATTTCCAACTTCTCTTTAAATAATACTCCTATTGCCTGTTCAGTCTTATTTACAATTCCCCAAATGGATCCCCTATTTCTCAGGAGGACTTTGTAACAAAGAAAAAATGGTTTTCTTACAGTCAAAAAACCCCATTCCTCTGTTTCCCATTATTTCCTGTTACACAGCATGTATTAATCCAAATGCCCTCTTCCCTGTTTCTATCCACTCTCAGCTTTTCATTAAGTTCTATCCAACTGAAAGACCTTCAATATGGTTACACAGGAAGCATGCAAGTGAATCCAGGATCCCTTCACAAGAGCTCAGAATAGACCTGCTGACCAAAAAAAAGAAAAAAAATGTCTAAGCAGTTCTCCTTGTACACAGTAGAAGATTTGCTACAAAAGGAAATGCAACTGTGCTAGGGGCGCCTTGGATCATATACCTCCCCCTTAATTATAACTTCTGAGAGAAGCCTGCTACCTGCCCCCTCCACCCGTTTTTCCATCTCCATCAGAGCTCCAGATAGTTTTGCCTGCCTAAAAAATCCCTCACACAGTGAAGGTGAAGTTGAGGGTCAGAGCTGAAACACAGCTCACTATTGCTAGGTCTGTGTGAATTTGACAGCACACTAGCCAGCTACACTAAATAAAAGATTTCCTTATCTAAAGGATATCAACTGCATACCCCTTTAATTTCATCCCAAGTCACTCAAAAATTCAAGCATTAGAATGTAATAAACACAAAATATCCTGTCACAGCTATTTTGCTTTGTTTCGGGTATTTTTGAGAGTCTAGACTTTACACTGAACTGCCACAAATCTCAGTCATGTTGAATTATTTACTTGACAACAAGTAGCATAATTACAAGTTTGCCTTGCAAACTGTTTGTCAAACTTACGAAGTGGAAAATGGGAACTATAACTGCTTGGGATGAGTATCAGGTACTACTCATACTGTTTACTTATTATGGCTATATATTGCCCCACCAAAACAAATTACAAGATGAAATATGCAAAAAGATATCCCCCGTTCAGAGGTCAGAGCTGCCACAATGTAGTCTGTTCCTCTGGCGATGCTGCACTTCTCCACTGGCAATTAGAGCTGAGTGCTGAGTAACACACAGGTTGAGAAGAGACCTGAGTGCTGAAGAAAGCCAGAAACCACAGACACTTTCCTGATGCAAATGAGGTAAGGTTGTAATATATAAGCACAGTCAGTTTTCTTGATAAAGAGGTGAGGTGGCTACAATAGCCAATCTAATGAATTTCTGAGTAGATCCTGCACCATCATTCTTTCTTTACATATTTGAAAGGAGAGTCGATATGGAAGTAGCCAACTTAATTAGCTCATCAACTATCAAGGAAATCTGTGTTGCTGTTCAGCCATAAAAGTAATTTCCTACTGAACTGGCAATATATAGAAAAACCAGCAGCCAAGAGCTAAACTTTTTACCAGAAAATCATGAAGCATTTTGCAAACTAAGCAAGGACAGTATAAGAGTATTTTAACATGTTTTACATGTTTTTGTTTATATCTGCTAAACTCCCAGAAGCTGAAGAAATACGCAACAAGCTCTACTCATATCAGCATCTCAAGGAGCAACTTCCAAATAGTACGAAGTAGAATAGTGTCATCAAAAGGCAGAACTGTCAGGTTACACGGCACTCAGTGCCAAATGTGGCTTACAATGGTCTTCATCACAAACTCCATTTCCAGCATGAGCACAAAAGTTTCACCTGTTAGTTTTAATCAGAACTCACGTTTTGTTGGTCAGATACACTGCAAACACCACTGTCACTGTTGTGGTTCAACCCCAGCCAGCAACTAAGCACCATGCGGCTGCTTGCTCAGTATCTTTTTTAACTTAAAAGACAGGCTCTGACAAGTTAAAAAAAGGACTAAGTGCAGCAACTCAAATAGTCCTGTTTTCCCATTCCTCTTCCTAATCCCCTCAGCCTCCCACCTTTCTGTAAAATTGCATCTCTGTTTATTACTGAAAAATAATTGAATACATAAACGAACCAGAACACTTTCAGATTTACAGTGCAGTCAAACCCTGAAATTAAGGTAAAGTCATCCAGGATATTTAAAAAACACTTTACATTTCAGACAACTAGTGACATTTGCTGTCAATATAAAGTGTGCTCTAAAGCATGACTACCATAATCTAGAATCATTTATGAACTTAATTTAAAACAACATATTGCAGGTCTGTAGCTTCAACATAAAGGCGGGTTGAGCCAGATTACACACACTTCATACTTTCCGCTGAAGACTGAGTAAACTAGGCCATCCAGTAGGAGAGTAAACTTAGTTTAACCTTCTCTTCTGAAGGAACAAAAGAACCCAAACCACTATACTTGACGAACAGCTGCAGACTTCAACATGTGTGTTATCAGCATGGTGTAAATATCAATTCAACCAAATATTCATCCAGTTTCCTCCAGCCTAACAACAATTCTTAAGTGAGGTTACAACAGCTGACTGCTTTCATACTAGTTAATTCTTTATGTGTAGAGAAACAATTATCCTGCCTTAGAAGAATGGGCTGTAATTAGCAGATATATTTGGGCATCATCTATACATTGCACATACACATCTCCTTTTACACATAAATCCTCAAACAAGCTGGTCATGTCACTCAAAGATTTTGTGGAAAGGCAGGCAATCACACTTTAGTAACACAAACCTAGGTTTAATTGCAAATTTGCACATTTTCTGGTAGATTTGTGATATAATAAAATACTGTACATCTAAATATCAATAACTTACTTTTAGTGTTTCCTACTCTTGTAAAAATAAAAAAGTATGCCTAGTTACTGAAGTATACTATGAGAGCAGCAGTTGATAACTTATTACGTGTGCTATGCCCCCTCTACACTCAAGCCATAAAAGGGCTGGAGAATGGGGAAAGGAGCAGAACAGAAAGTCCCATTTCACAGAACAGTCCTGAGAAGGTGAACACAGCAGAAAAAAAAACCATGTTAGGCCCTTGTCTAAGCACTCAACAGCAGCAGCAAACCCTGCTACACATTTGTTCTCTTAGAAGAGAGAACACAGATACTCACTTCCCCTCAGAAAGAAAATCCCCTTCATGCTAAATCTGTAAATGTAAGTTCAGCGGAAATGGTCTTTAATGGCTTTCTCAGTAGATTTAAAAACCAAGCAAATGCAACCCCTAACATACATTTAAAAAAAAACAAACACCCAAAACAAAACACAGCAAAACACCAAGCAAAATAGATTCAAGAAAATATACCAGTTTTTGAAACTAGGGAGGGGGAAATGGGTGTCCTCTCCAAGGAGATACAAGCTGTGTCACTTAGAAGTTGCATCAAATCCACCTGATGCTTCATGAAGTCTATTTCTGGTATTTCATGCCTCCATTCCACCCTGGCAGACTTCACTCTACAGCTGTTCCTTATCTCTTAGGAAAGGTTGTTCTGTAGCTACAGCATTTCTCACAACAGTTTGACACTTCCAACTCTTCCTTCTTCCCTTGTAAATAACTTTTTTCTGTTATATTTTAAACTTCTCTTCATTTAGCTATAAGACTGTAGCTTCTTACTCTGATTTGTGAAGAGATATTGAAAAGTTAGAGTTCCTTAAGGCAAAAAAATTGCATTTTCAGCTCTGCCCATGATTTCCCCACCTTTCCCATAGACATAGCAGCAATTTATATACACAAGTACAATTTAAATGATCTCATTAGTGACTGGAAAATGACATTTAAATTGCATCTGTTAACCCAGTTGTCATCTGGGGACAAAAACATTTCCCTTTACACAGTAACCAAAGAGGCCCCATTTGTATGAAATTAGTGTAATCTCCTGACAATGAGAAAATGTCAGGTTTATCCACTTTGTTTTAGAACTGGGCATTGATACAGAACCATTCCTAAGTCTAATGATGGAGTGGAAATAGTTCGTAAAATAACAAGAGGTATGGACCTCTGCAGATCCATGAGACCATTTCTTTGACAGAAAAGCTGGAGAAATCCCTTTTTCTTGCCCTGATCTGCAGGTTAGAGCTATAGAGCAATTCACAAAAATAATTATGTCAGTTTAGTTAAACTACTTCAGGAAAATCATGGAGAATCAAGTTCATTTTGGTGAATATTGCTGAGCTCACAAACAGTTGCATCATGCTAACTGAGAGGACAAAACACAGGCCAGAAGAGTGGGAATTCAACACAGCTTCACTACTACAGGACAATCTGGAATCATGGCCATTAAAAATTTTAATTTTTTAGTTTTATGTTCTGCATTCCGCTTTTTCCATGATCTGGCTCAGTCTTTTCCTTTTGAACACAATTACCAAGCTTTAAAGTTTATGCTGTTAGGATTTGGGGTGGGAGAGTGTTTAATTAGAGCAAAAAGGAGTTAAAACAAAGAATGATCATTTATTAGAGCAGCCCTCAAAACAACAAAGCAAATTCCCTCAGTACGAGAGTGCAGTTTATCAACACACCAAGAGCCAGTAGGCTAGATTCCTCAGTTATATCTGAGAAAAAACACAGAGCACATATTCCTGGGCTGCAAAAGTTATTTGCACCTTCAAGGAGCTCAGATTTAGATACGGTGGGTTTTTTTATTATTTGAAACATTTATTTGAGAATTCAGCAAATTAAAAGCACCATAAAAAGTCTAAATATGTTTTTATGATCCACAATGGTATATTCCTTGTAAAGGATGCCAGAGTTGCACCAAGATGTCTGACTTAAATAGTCAGAAACACTTATTGAAACTTCACTATGAGGATACTTTAAAATATAAGCCTATGCAAACCTGCTTGGATACCATTTGAATCACAAAGTTGAACATATTTCATAGACTGGTAAATTCTTTATGTATGAGAAGATGAGTATTTCTATTACAAGATAAAAGGATTCATTTGCTTAAAGCCCTTGAAAAAAAGATCAAGCAATTCAAACTAATAAGTGAACATGACAAATATGCCCTATAAATTGAAGATTGGGTATAAATACTCACATATACATAAGCCCACTATTCCTTGTTCTACTGTAGAGTATCTGTGGTCAATTCTCTTACTTGACATGGCATTTCCATCATAAATCCCTGTAGCTACCTAGGGATTATTTCTGGTCTTTTCCTGAAATTCTTTGCTGGAGAAGGATCAATATTTGAACTTAGCTAAAAAGAAACCTAGTTGGAAAAAGTTTGAGACAGGTGTAAAACTTTGGGCTAGATGAAAAGTGAAAACAAAACAAAACAAAACAACTAAAACTTCAAACTTTCTCCAGTTCTGCATATCGACCTCTGTGAGTCCAAAAGCCCACAGACACAGATCATAATGCAGGGTTAAATTTCAAAGTTTTCATTGGCTATTTTCAGAAATAGCCAATATTCAAAGTCTATACAAAAGGTAGCATTGTGCTTTAAGTGCAACACAATTGGATTTTTGGGGGAGTAATAATATATTCAAAGGAGGGATGATATTTTGATTAGCAAAATGATGCTACACTATTCTGCCTTGTACAATTAGATCTGTGCAGACTTCCAAACATAAAGGTCAGAGTTTGACCTCCTCTCATGACTGTCCACATAGAGAACTAGCTGGCTGAAAACCCAGCTAGAGTTAAAATATTTTCATCTTCAAACTCCATAACAGTATAGATGTTCACATCAAAATATCTATGTTCTGTATTTTCTTCCCTTTAACTGCTTTCCAATTTAGATAGTATCTCCACTACTTTATTGCTAGTTCATATAGTTTATATATAACTTGTTCCAATACTAAGTAGTCATATGCTAGAAAAATCAGAGGAACTGAAATAAATAATAGCCCAAAATAAATAATTTTGCTAAAAACTATAGGATAAAATTGCATCTTCAGGTTGATGCTCTAACAAACCGCCTCCAAATCATTAGATACTCCAGCTACCACAGGCTAAATTAACAGTTGAAGAACAAGTCAGAACATCTTTGTTTTATTCTAGGAATAAGTGCTAGCATTCTATAAAGCTGGGTTACTTTCCTCTGTCAGTGCCTTATCTATGTCTTTTCTTCCTCTCCCACTAATAAGTTTCTAGAGTAGGTGAAAAATCTGATTCATACTTTGCCATCTTTCTCCCTTGCTTTTTTCCTCTCCCCTGTTCGTATCTCTCCCATCTATGAGAGAAATATCTGCTGGAAATCAAGCAGAAATGAGAACAAATATCTATTTCAGCCTAAGAAGTTTTCAGCATGCTACAAACATAAGAGCCAATTACTACCCCAATGCACGCTGAGCCTCAGATATAATTACCTCTAAGCTCTATACCTCTCTCATCTCTGTATTATCTCATGACAGAATTGTAGCAAAATTATACCATCTTGGGCTAAACTAACACAAAATAGGTAGAAAACTTTATTCCAGTATGCTAGACAGTCAAAAAAATAAATAAGAAAAAAAATCAGTAAGAATTCATGTTAAGCTTTTAATCTGAAGAAAGCTAATTTGCTTTCATTTAGTTCTGAAATGTTGCTGTTAAAATAGCAACTTCATTTTACCTCCAATTATTAATCATCATCCTTGGAAATACAAGTTGCATCTCACTCATAATAGATTTAAGCATTACTAAAAATGAAGGAGAATTAAGTTGCTTGGAGTTTCCTTTTTAGACATAATTATGAAAATTAAAATTATTATTATATGTATAATGACCTATTTAATAGATAATTAACAACTATGAGCTGGCATGCTACTCTAAACAAATTGCTACAGCTATTATGCCTACTGAACAAGGTAATAGATAATACAAGCCTCAGAAGTACCCAAACCTGACAAGATTTGTCTATGATAGCATTCATGCAAAAAAGTGCTTATCTAATGTGAAATATTACTTGAAGACAACAAAAAAAAAACCACCAGAGAGTTTTATTAAAACTTTTAGGAAATTGAAAAATAAATTCTGATAAAGGGTCAGAAAGATGTCTTCATTGGACAAACAGGATGCATATGGCATGAAGGCACCTGAGGTAACATACATGGAAGCAGCACCCTGCAAGAGTGTTGCCAGGCTTAGGAAAGTAAACACCATCCTCCTTTCAGGGCACAGGCAGTAAAACAAGGACATATTTAATGGAACAGAAAGAAAAAGGATGAAAAGTGTAAAAAAGTGAATGCTGAAGTCTGAAAAGAATCAAAAATAACAATAAATCTGAATAAAATAACATGAAAGCAGTATTCTGAGCTACAATGACCATATTCTGCCACTATTGCTATACAGCTACTAAGAGGCACGAGAGGATTCAAAGTATGGATGTGGTACTAGCAGAAGTGCTGGAATATTTCTGTTTAGTGGAGACATCCAGCTCTCATCTAAAGAACAAACTCTGTTATCTGATAGAGTTCAGTTCTGTTGTTCATATCCAAGCCACATCTAGCACAAAAGGATTGCTAATGGACTGGTGGTATTCCAAGGTTTTAACTGAAAAGGTAATTTGAAAAGTTATTCTGTGCTGAAAGTATCTTGAATTATTCTGTAAAGCATGGCTTATAATCTACAATTCCATATGGCCAGTGAAGGGCTATGCCTGATTTGCAGTTTTTTCAGTCACTCCTGACCAAGGTAGAAGGTCAAAAATGCAAACTGGAAGAACTCTGAAAATATTTATAACTACACGTGCATGAAAGAAAGGGCTGTGAGCCCTGGTCTTCACTGCAAAGTAAATGGAGGCAACCAAAATCTAGCCAAAGAACACTGAATTTAAAACTGAGAAGAGAGATAAAAGCAAGAAAGCTTTCAGTAAATCAGCTGTTCTGCTTTCAAATTATTTCAAGGCTTGTCAACTGACTTGGGTTTTCTTAAACATGTGAATATATTTTCAAATTTCCAAGATTTACAGTAGGGAGAGAAATAAGCAATGCCTATGCTGATCACATAGAGATGGGCTCCTGCTCATGAGCTAGTTTTACAATTTGCTTAACAAATGGCTCAAAACCAGACCCAGCTCTGCAGAAGTATTTATTTCAAAGAATACTCAGAGGCAATGCCAATTCTATACTAATGTGCATTCCTTGATTGATGTGTCCAGGTAGCACAGATAATCTGAGAAAAATGTTAAGATATTTTAAAATAAATCAAACTGCATATGATTTATACATTCAGGTTGTGAAACCAGCCTAGATCAATCACTAAGTTTCTGATAATGGAGTGCCATTAATAAATATTAGAACAGCGGAAGAGTAGAAGTCTGAACGTTGAAGCAGAGAACAGACAATCACTGTCAGAAATAAGGTTTTAACTTAATCAGAATCAGAGGAGCTCCACATATGATCAACTCCTGTTTCATTTGCATTCAGTGAGCACCATCACATGAACATTACAGAATACAGTCTAGACATTTTTTGTTATTAAATGCACATTAGCAGATTTATGCCTTGCCCTAATTCACAATTGCTATTCATAAAGCAATGCAATCATCTGGCTTGTTATGAAACAGCTTAAAACCAACAGCATGTCTTAGTTTTTCCTCTCAACATGTAAGCAAAAGTCCCTAAATAAGATTCATCAGACTCATGCACTGGACCTAAACCACTACACAACTGAGCACCACGATGCCCCAAAAAGGGCTAGTCAAGATAAGGACTGGGAGGGCTTCTCACCACTTAAACAGGTCACAGGCAAAAGACAGACTCATCATAAGGAATAAAAAAACCAAAACAATTTTGTTACCAACATCAGAGTAGAACAGTGGGAGATGCAACCAGATCTTAAAGTCAAACACCTTCCCCCCACCCCTCCCTTCTTCCTAGGCTCAGCTTTTGTTCCTGGTTTCTTCACCTTCCCCCTCCCCCTTTGCCTTGAGGTGCAGGGGGATGGGAGTGGGGGTTGCAGTCACTTTTCACATGTGCTTCTCAGGAGTAGGGAGGACGCCGCCCAGCCTCTCTCGCTCTGCTTCCACATGGCGCCTTTTCCACACGGGAAAAATTCCTCTAAAGTCCAATCTGGGTCTTCCCACAGCTGCAGTTTCCCTCATACACAAAACTGCTTCAGTCCAAGTCCACAAAACTCCAATCTGGGTCTGCCCACGGTCACAGTTCCCTCACACACGACCAGTCGACCCGGCTCTCGCCAAGGGTTGCAAAGGGGAAACCTGGGTTCTGTGTTCTCCTCCCCCCCCTCTCCTTTCTTTCCTTCAAAACCGACCTTGGTGTTCGTCAGTTGTTCTCCTCAGGCCCCACTCCTTTCTCCGCTGCAGGTCTCTTCTGATGGTTCTGGAGATCCTGCTTGGCCCTGGTCAGAGGTGGGTCTGACAAAGGAAAAGGGGGAGCTTTTCAGGTAGCTTCCTAAAGGGCCATCTCCATAGCCCTTCCCCCGTTACCAAAGACACAACCAAAAACCACTCACAGAAAACCCAGTACACTCATGACAATCACTAACTTCATTTTGATCTATATAGAAGGGAAATAAAGGTACAAATAAAACCAATTCAATAAAACCTAAGTATTTGTATTATTCAAATTCTTATTACATACTTCACAAGCATGCCAAGCAGTGTTCAAAATTATACAGATGGAAATGCACTTAGACTGTTAAGTGCACTTAACATTTGGGGACTTGATCAGAAAGAAATTCAACAACATTTTAGCTATATCAAAGTAGACATTATTTGACATCATTTAGAACTAAACCACAACCAACTACATCGAAGCATCCAGTATGCAGTCAAGAAACAAACAAGTAAATCGCGGTCTGTGGCCTGTTCTTTATCTTACCCTTGTTCTTCTTCATGAAAACATTCACTTTATCGCAAAAAGAAAAAGATCTAAGCTATACATATTTTGAACGAAGCTGTTAAAAAGCCACTTGAATAAAGCAACAGACCTCTCAGAAGTTAAGAGCACAAAAGCCTCTTAAGACTACATTGTTCTATTGTTTGCTGCAGTGTTCTGCAAAAGACGGTTCTGCCATGAATTTAAGAATAAGAAAGAAGTTTTGTGAAAAAAATAAAATCGTCCACTCGAACCATTCGAACCATTTGAACCATTGCTAGAATACAAACACCAAGTAGTATTTCACCCAGTGAGTAAATTTTCTTGATTAATTTAAGATATATCACAAGTAAACTTCATCAGTCTTAGAGTTCTGTAGTTTGGCGCTTCCAAGTATTTTTTTCTGAACAGAAAGATATTTGGTTCCTCTCTTTTGTTGATCAAATTCAGAACATCTGGTGTTCAAATTGCTAATTTGCCTTCAGTTATCACCCCATGCATTTTCAAATGATCCACTTACAAATCCCAGGAATTTCCAGCATGTCCAATTAGCATGTTACAATTTTGATTCAGCTCCCTGCTGTTCAAGCCTAAGCAACCATTTTTGCCACTGAGGAACACCCCCTTCTTGTATGTGAATTAGAGGTTTTTTAATTCACATATTCATACATACTTCAGACAGTGTAAAACAAGAGTAGAAAAAAATCCTGTCTCCAATTAAGAATAATCATATGCTATCTCCAGTATACCATATCAGGGCTTTCATAAAACATAAAATGGGAACAGCATCTGGAAAAATTATATTTCAATTTCCTGCAAAGCCAGTTCTGCATATTCATTCAGCACCACCTTTCCTAACAAAGGAAAACAATGCTTAGAGATGTGTTGTTTATTAACACTAATAGAATCATAGCACCAGTGATATGTCTTCAGTGAACAGGAAAAATGGTATCATTTTTTCAACTTCCTAGGATGTTTCTTAGAACACACTCTCCAACTGCAGGAAGTTTTTGCCCACATCTTTCTCACTTTCCTTCTTGAACACTCCAGTTGTCCTCTGTTATTTCTTAACATAAACAGTTATAATCATCATCATCCATCTAATATGGATATGTGGTAACATGAACTGTAGCATAAACTTTGTGGATGATACAAGTTTATCTACTGATGTGCCCTTTTCTTGCTGTGGAATTCCTTCCAGACTCAAGATCTTTCTTTCTGTGGTAAACTAAGCTGCCTCCCAAAAACATTTAAGATTAAGGTGTATAGCTCATTTCTGATTACTCCAAACTCTTTTTTGCCAATATTATTGCACTATGTCTATCGAATGAAAAATTTTTCTGGAATTTTGTTTAGGGCCGAGAACCATTAAAATTTGAGATGTCAAAACCACGAAGATTTATAGTGTGGCTTCTTAAATAGCATCACAGACTCTGACCATTAGCACTCTCCTTATATCACTTTATTCTACTGTCCAAAGCAAACCATCTGCTCAACTACAGAGTGGGGAGAAGCTACTGATCAAACATCCTGCAAACAAGTGCAACCTAGTAAGGATATAATCTTCATGACAAACATCTTGTTGCTAACTCTTTATCTTCCCATGATCAGAAATAAATTGTTCAACAAGTAAAACCATAATATATGCAGAGTTCCACTTGCCACCATCTTGAGCCCCATGTGATAGATTTTCTGCTAAGTTCTGCTTTATAAAAAAAAATTCTCACAACTTGCAAAGTACATTCAGTACTAAAAAACCACAAAAATATCTTAATCCTGTTTATACGGAGGTTGCAGCAGTAAGCCCCAGTAGAGCTTCCTTTAAGCAGGCACCAGTAGTGCTGTTATGTACTGTTAAATGCCTACAGGAACAAAAAAAAAAAGAAAAAAGATGAGAGCTCTATACCCGATTGCAGCTTCACAGGAACATAGGAGCATTGCTGCTTGCCAAACATGCCACAGGCAAACACAGCTTTCAGAGATGATAACCTGAAGATAAGCACAGAAGCTGTAGGCTGCGGAGTACACTTATCTTTATAAGCACTTTATACCTAGCAAATTTAATCTGGGTGCCAAAATGAAATGCAATGGCATTTTGAAGGTATCTTGAGCTGCTTGCTTAGCTGGCATGAAACAGCATGACTTCCTGACCTCAAACCATCTTACTGATTGACATCTGATAAGAAACTGGCTGCTGATGGATTTTTTTGTTGTTGCTTGCAGTTCCTTCTCAAGATTTCTCAAGGAAATATGTTCTGAACACGGTGTTCTTAAAAAACATTTTTTTCCTACTGAAGCAGCACTGTATCTCAGGAACAGTCTGTTTTGACATTTAATAATGAGAAGTGTACCACAAATAGTAGTTTCCTCATTTCCTAACCTGATAATAAGTACAAAGAGTTTCATCCCTGTTTTGGTTGCATGTGCTGCTATTTTGATGTTTAAGAATCTGCCTTCTTAAGTCAGCAGAAAAGAGGAAAAAAAACCAAACCAAACAAACCATAACGTAAAATCACACACTTGATTTATAGCAGAATCCATATCAATAAAAGGATACCTGATATACTCTAGCCAGAACTGGGATGGACAGGTGCTCTATTATGAGTAGTATCAGCTTTTCATTAAGTACTGAGGGAGTATTTAGCCCAGTATTTTAATTCATTTTAGAACAGACACTTTCTTCACTTGAAGAAAACATTTTAAATGTGTTTTAGTGAAGTATATGGCTTTATTCACAAGATCTAAATAAAAAGTACCACTGAGCACACACATCCTGTCAGAACTGTAATTGGTTTTACTATGCCAGTACATATTTAGGAAGTAACTCCCATCTAAGGATAGCAAGGAAGACACTCTGAGCACACAGCCATTCAATCCAAACATCACAATGCATTTTCTGCATTCGAGGAAGTGGGAACTAACCCTAAAAACTACACACCACATTTGACTACAAAGTAACATCATTACCTGTAGTTACACTAATAGATGTATTGCATAAGAGACATCAGGAAAGTTACACATCCCCTCTTCTCAAAGCACTAGTAGCATGTACAAAGTCCTTCTGTTACAGGAATTAAAAAAAAAAAAACAATCTCTATGCACCAATATCCCATCTCCTGCCTTTAACACTAAACAGAACACTATTTTTCTTTTGACCCTTAGGTCTCGGGTAGGGTAACAGTTTTGAAAAGATGCCAAGCTTGCATCTTGCTGCTTTGAAGAAGCTTGCCTTCTACCTCAGTTTGGCCATTAACTGTTGTTAGATATGCTCTTACCAAGAGGAGCAAGGTAAGAGCTCTCCAGTATCCCTCTGGAGTCTCAGCCCTGCACCATCAGTGGTATTTCCTCCCAGGATCCATCTGCTCAGGAGCCTGATGAGCTGAAAAAGGGAGCTTGCTATCACAACAGCCCCAGCTTTGGCAAAGAAGGGGCTTTTTTCCTTCTGTGGGACCGCAGACTTCAAAACACTTGATGGAAACCACAGTTCAGCAGCAGCCTCAGGTCTTTTTATCTCCCCACAGAGCTGGGAGAAGAGCACCCTCTTTCTCAAGCCTTTGATCAAATTTTAACAGTTAAATAATGCTGGCTGAGCTTTTGTCCCTCTATAATTTGACTGGTAAGTGAACACAAGCAATTCTGATAAAAAAGAAAAAGGTAGGGCTTTAATATTCACACTAAACTGGCCTGTATGAGATAAAGGGGACTCACACAGTAGAGCTGGCAATTGTTTTGCCAAGGCCCAACCAAAGCAGCAGCCAAGGAGAACCATGCATTGTCTGGTCAATGAATGTACACACACGCAAGTATTAATCATTATTTCCGAACTGTATTGGCATAAGCACGAGACAAAGGAAATACATCTTACAGTTAACCTTCCCACCACTACCAAAGAAATGATCAAGACGTTTAGCTTGCACAAATGGATTTAGCTACAGGGTTTGACAGCAGAACTCAGTGTGTTTTTTTATGATTCAGCAACAGTGTTTCTAAAATTTGCTCACTTCATAATTTGCTACTGTTAAACTAAGCCTAATCTGAGATGTACATCAAGCATAACAATAACAAATTGCAGCCATTATTCTTTTAAACAATCATAACAGGTCATTTGACAAAACACAACTTCACATCCAAAACTAAATTCTGAACACACAACAGAGGATATAAACAGCAACTAACACATGAATTAAGAAATCCTCTTAATTAAAATAACAAAGCAATTAAGTAAGAAAACTATTACCTCTTGGTTATTTTGACTAGCTATGTGTAGCAAATAATTTAGTCACTGAATTACACACTTAGATCTACTGCTCAGTGACACTGACTTGTAAAAACTACCCCAGGTACTGAAATAAACAGAGCATTTAAATACTAAGTCAGTAAATACTCAAGTGTCCCTCAATGACCAATTGATTTATATTTATTCTTACATATATATAAAAACCAGAAGTACATATGCAATCTCTTTCATGTTCATTAAAAAACTCAACATTTCACAGTTTTTGTAGAGCTGCTCAGAAATCACTTTTCTTATTAACTTATATGTCAAAAGGCAAAGGCCAGAAATCTCAGCTGTAATCTCAAGTGTAAATCAGAGTAGGTTAATTCTTTTGGAGAAGTCTGACACAAGAAACACATTCATATAGAATATAGATTGAACATTGAGGTTATATACTCAACTAGTGAAAAGTTACATTATCACAGCTGAGAGGCTGGCTGGCTCAAAGGCCAACTACGCTTTAGACACTTCTGCTGTGAAGTGAAAGAGCCACTTGTAAAAACAGAATTTTTAGCAATGTTTCTGCACCAGTACCATAATATCATTTAATAGCTTTTAAATTATATTTTCATTAGCAAACTGTCATTTGACCTACACATTTCTTTTGGAAAAATAAAGCATGTCCTCCTTTGCATCAAGATACACTAGTTATTCCTGGTTATTAGATCAACTAATTTGGTTCTTTTTTTGTGGTGTAGGACTTATGTTCAACCTGTTGTGTTTTGGCTTTCTAAAAAAAATCTTGCACCTTCAGAACAAAGTATCAGTGGTCTACAGACCTTGTCACTGAATGGGCACCATGACCAAAATACTACTTCAATCCCATATTGGTGGGCCAATTCAAACAAAATCTGTAATGCTATTCTATATAGAACATTCTATATGACACAGAAATACATTCTTTCATGAAACAGTGCACTTGCTTGTGTTCATCATTCTCCAAAATGATACTCACTCTGCAAAAACTTTAGCTCTTCACAGAGGAGCTAAATTGATTCTGGTTTTTAGCTTCCCAAAGCTATGTTCAAAAAACATCCAGAAAGTATGACCTTGTTTTATTTGTCTCATATGTTCTGAGTACAACTATTTTTGAGGGCTGGGGAAAAAAATTTTGATGTATTAGGAAAACTTGCCAGACACTGTGGACAAAAAAAAAATAATGTATGCTTGCAGCTGCGTAACAATGTGATCCTGCCAAACTAAGAATCATCTGGTAAATGTCAAAATTTAGACTGCATTTTGTGTTTCAGTGAAGTCTCACCCTCCTTCCTCTTGAGACTCATTAGCCAATGATCTAGAGGACATTGATGAGTAGTATAGTACCAGTAAAGATATTTTTCAGATTAAAAAAAGGTATTGGTCATTTTCATTAGTGATCCCTTGAGTTTCTCTGAAAAGTGCTAATCTCAGGACACTGATGAAATTTGAACCAGCGTTATGATTGTATCTGAAATTACTGGCTTTATCAAGTTGTTCAAGTAGAACTCATCTGGATCCATCTTCTTAAACTCAAGTCTTCTCTTCTTTAAGCTAAACAATCCCATCTCTCTCTGCTTTTCCTTGTATAAGAGATGTTCCAGTCCCTTCATCATCCTGGTAGCACTTCACTAAACTCTCTACAGTAGTTCCACCTCACTCCTGTACTGGGGACCCCAGAACTGGATACAACAGTCAGCCTTTGCAGTCTGAGTAGAGAGAAAAGACCACCTCTTCCAGCCTGCTGGCAATACTCCTCCTAACGCAGTGCAGAACACTGTTTATCCTTCGCTGTTGCAAGGTTATATTGTGTAATACAACTTCTTTGTGTATTACACACTTTTTTTTTCTGTGTAGATGCTTATATGGAGTCATTTAGGCTTCAACAGCCAGGAAATGAGCAACATGGAAGTCCTTCCACACAAAAAGAACTTGGACTTCACCTCACAAAAATCATATATTTTTATTTATCACTAAGATTTGGATGACAGAAAAATTGAAGCAATAACAAAGCGGTGTACTTCACCAAAACTGAATGTTGGAGAAAAAACTTCTCCCAGATTTGGTCTTGATATTAGTACGTACACTCCATTATGATGCTATTCCACGCCACTATGAGACTGGCCCATATAAGAGAACATTCAATATATCATTATCTTCCCAGAAGATTTTTATAAAATTAGAGTTCTATTTTATGAATGTGTTTTATTTACTACACAGCTAGGTAGGCAGAAATATATACATTTTAAAATAACAAAGAGAAACTGAAGATTTAAAATATTCGCTTCATAGCATTCACTTGATTAAATATATATGGATAAGACTGCATGATCTCCTTTTAGACCCTTCTCTGTTAAAGCATCAGTCCCTTTTTCTGCTTCTTATGTCAGTCACTACCCTATGTTGATAGTAACAGTTTTCACCACTGCTGATGGATTTGAATATATTTTGGTTTGGATAAATAAAAGCAAATATTCAATGATATCGAATTATATATCAAAGTTCTTCCTTCTTGTTAAGCACACACACACACGAGTGTAATAGAGCCGTTCGTAGAAAATCTGGAACATTTTAAGACTTCACACTCGACTGCTCTCAAAAAGGGTTTTTTTTGGGTCAAGAAATAAAAAAAAAACCCATACTAGAAGCTTAGTAAAAATGGCATGTTCAGAGAGAAGCCTCAGGAGTGATCCAGCACCGTGAAGCAATTCACTTTAAATCCAGCATACAACGCACTTACAGCCATGACTATGCTTCATATGCAAATTACCTTATAAACTAATGACAGTTGTACTGAAATAGTGGCTGAAAAATCAGCTTTTTTTTCTCTAAGATTCTACAAGGTGTAATATAGGTATTGACTACCTGTCCACAGAGTAAGTGGAATCAGCATGCATGAACAGTTCACTTCCCTCAGAAAATACTATGTACATATATATACACACACATACACACAACACACACTAATGCCTATTCTGCCTACAGTGATTTGCTGAAATCATATTTGTTTACAGTGAGTTGATCATCTACAATAGCGGATGCAGTGGAGTTGATTAGATTTTATAAATGTGCTCACTTGCTAATTAGGATAATGTATCTGCTAGCTCCAGATCCTCAGCTAGCAGCCTTCTTATTTAATGAAAGCTACAAGGCTGTGCCCTTAAATCGTAGCAGTTTAAATTAGCTGAGTGGAGCTAAAAGCCAGTCAAGGAATGATTAGGTGAAAAATGTGCTGGGGTTATTAAACTAAATAGACTGTATGAAAATTCACATCTGCTCTACAAAGACCTTGAAAGCCACAAGAAACTCTTTGATGTTCTCTATCATAGATGCAGAAGTGCTTCACTGCATGGTTACAGCCATCTACCATGGTATTATCACACATAGCTCCTTTCAGAGGTCACTGTTCTGGATAAGCACTAGGTAATTTAAACCTTCAGGACTGTCTTTCTGAACATACTTTGTGACACAACTCTACTTCAGAGCTGCCTTGCTCATGACCTCTAAGTTATGTCACCACAGCATGATCTACTTGGGGCCACTGTTAAATAATATTAACATATCAGGCTTGAGTTACCTTTAAAACCAGCTGAAACAACTCCCAGGGCTGCTTCATCCTGACCACATTTTGCAACCTGTGCTCTTTAAAAAATAACCATAGTAAAAAACAGAGGACTAAAATAACCATCTAACTTGCTGAATCCTGCCTTCCTCACTTTATTTTCTGTCACCACAGTTACAGATATTAAGCATTTTATGCCGTAACTTCCAGAGAAGAGTATGCTTAAAGTATTTCTTTCCTCCTTGGGAGGCAAAAATAACAGCAGACTTTCTGTTGCCCTGTTGTGGAGAACTTAAGCAGCTGCTCTTTTTCGGCTCAGGTTTTCCAGTATTACTGACAAATCTAAAAAGACTGGGGCTAGAATCTAATCAGAAAGAAAGAGATGCAAGAAACCCGCAGTCACACTTTTATAGACAGATTTTCTGTTAATTTTGTACATTAAAAGTAGAGAAGCAAATACCAGGCACCAGAACAGGTGACCCAGCTTAGCGGAAAAAAGGCTAAATGCCCTACTCCTTCCCTTCCCAAACATCCATCCAGCTAATAGGCAGTCCTCCCTAGGAACAGGCATGTCAGATGTTTCTCATCTAGAACAGGAGTGAACTGTAACTGAGGCAATTAAACTTTACTTAGAGCATGCTGTAAAAGCAGCTTCCTCTATAGGGTATGTTTGAGAGAGGCAGTAGCCCATTTAACTAGGACTGCTTTATACAGCTGTTTGCTTTCAAAGCCCTTATCTATTGTGTGTAGGAGTAGTTGATAAGGATTTCTTTTTGGTATTATTTCATTACTTGTTAAACTATACTAAATCTTTTTCTTCTCTATTATTCAAAACTTGAAAATTTAGGTTGCAAGTACCACATAAACGTACAGCAATTATTTTAATACAAGGAAGTCCCAGAGCACATGTTGTTTGCATAGCTCATTTAGCAAAAATTCACACAAAATTTTTTTAAAATTATTTTTTCTTTCACTGCAGCAAACCTTAGTGCTCCCTGCTGCAGTCTGCTTGCTGACAGAAACAGTGGGATTATATAGAGAGTGATAGAGCCAACTGGAGCCCTGGAGAAAAGCTACAATACCTCCCAACGTTACCTGCAAATGTTAAAGACAGGACCACAGTCATAATTTTAGGAGTAGCAAAATACACTGTCATTTGCCCCAGTAGAAGAATTCTCCAATTACAAGTTTATACAAATAATCCAATTTATTGAAGCAAAATTGCAACAAAGTTTAAAATGTGCTTTTTGGTTCAAAACTAAAATTTCACTTCTATGTTACCTTGTCTAAATTAAGTATGGTGTTTTATTTTCTTTTGTTTCTTTGTGTTAGCCATTATAATGTCAGAATAACAGCTGAAAACTAAGAAGAAACCGCAATACAGCATACAGCTCTATATTCTCCACTACAGTTAGGGGGGACGGCTGGGGGGCAGAGGGAAGGGTGCAAAAGAGCTGTTGTCTTTAAAAGAGATATTTTCAATCCTGAACCGTCTGCTTCATTTACCCCCTCTGAAGTCAAGATAGCCTGTAGTATATTGTAATGATACATGCTGCAAAGCTCACGAAGAAAAACCTGGGGAAAAACTGCAGCAAGCACGCCAGCAAAACTTCAAGGGTTCATTGTTGCAGCTGATATACATAAAGGGAGATTCTTAATCTTAGGTGGAATTAGAGCAGTGTATTACAAATTAGTCCAGATTTTTTTGCTTCCTAACTCTTTTCACCCACCAGCTAGCTATTAGGGGTGGTCTACTTGTAGTCTACTTCTGAGGGCATTCTTTGTTTTGAAATATCAAAAGAGTTTTGTAGCTTGATTTCTGATACTGGTAAGAGTGACTACAGTGGCTGATTTTCTTCCACATTTACCTCTGCATTAGCTACGTTTCCTAGTCTCCTCCCCGCCAAACATAAAACCTGACTGAATATAGGAGTGTTGAGGGCTGAATTCAACTTCCTTTCAGTATCAGTATATTGTATAACCCGTTCAGTTCTTACCCAAGTAATAAAGATGTTAAAATCTGCAAAAGTAACTGAATATAACTTATTTTGTCACAGTTCAAAATCCATTATTTTTCAGGTCTTGCTGATGTTTTTGACATCGAAGACAGCTGCTGACAGGAAAGCATATGCTATTTCATCTCATAGTTCAAACACTCATTGCTTTTGTGCAAAACTCTCTTCACCCACTTGATCTGGAATAATGCCCAAGGAAGTAGAAGGAGAGTCAAGATAAATGTGCATGCATTATCCTAGTCATAAGCATTTCTCTTTCATTCAATACTGTTACTTACCTACACCCAACCATACTAAAGTTTATATGTTCTTACATAGCTGAGTATGGATGGTTTTGAACTACTTTCATATTAAAATTTTCAGTATTCTTAAAAGCTGAACCAGTGCTTCTCTCTCCACTTGTTGGAGCATTAGAGAAATATTTTTCTTGAAGAAAAACACAAAACAAACACATAACTACCGAGAACAAAGCACTACCTGGCTCTTTCCCAATTCAATACAGCTGTAGCTCAGAGAAGAGCAACAACCTGGTACTTTTATTAAAAATCCTTTAACTTTTAAGACAGTGATGCCTACATTTTGAAGGGAATAAAATTCATGACTTGCTGTTTGCTCTTAAGAACATGTTCACAGGATCTGACTCCTACATTTTAATTTGTTATAAAACAAGCTTCTCTATCACTTTCTATCCTTATTTCAGAAATACAGTCAAATTTCTTAGAAACTTACCTCCACATTGGTGTCCAATCACGACTTTTCTAGGCTGCAGTAAGAATGTGATATGGTGAAAATATGGAACGCTGCAGAGAATTACAGCCATACCCCACACACTCAAAAAAAGCTCTCAGTTTCGGCTAGCAAACAGTAAGAGCACTCCTGTCTGCCACTAAAAGCTGATAGGGAAACATGCCACAGGTGTGGCACCAGCTGCAGCCCTGGCTGGGAAGGCCTCACTGCTGCTCGGGGCCTTTCGCTGTCAGAGGGCTCAAAACCAGGCCTCTAGCACCTCCTTGCCTCAGTGCGTGCCTCTCTTGCCTAACTCAACCCTAACAAGGCAAATCATTGATTGCAGTCCTGCAGCCCAGGGGCTAGTGCTCCCTCTTTGCCGTGGCGGGCAGCCCAGCAAGCCTTGCAGCAGAAGGACATTGGAGTCAAATTTTAGCAAATAAGAATATGCTTTAAAAGTACATTAGTGATTATACAGTCATAATGGTATTGGTTAGTATCTGCAACCTGTCAAATATTATTATTCTAGTAATATACTCGGGGTTTTTTTTCACTAGCCTGGCTGCAATGGCGATGTCAGCCACTGCCACTGACAGAAAATGTCACTTCCAGGGGAGCAGACGTAGCAGAGACAGATATGATCAGCAAACAAGCAGCAAAAATGGTCACCTGAGAAGCAGTTCACAGAGCAGCAGAGCACAGAAGACGCTCACCCCTTTCTCACCTGCCTTTTGCTAATAAGAGCATTACCTGCATCAAATTGAGCTCTAGAAAGCACATCCCTGGTTCCTCAGAGGATAATTTGATTTATTATCATACTGAAACCAGGAACAACAGTTAAGTGAATTCAAGAAGGGAAAATCTGTTGACTGACTTTGCTGTATCATTTAAATCTCCAGGCCTGCATGTGCCCTTTCAAGAGTGCTTTCAAGCCAGCACTTCCAGAGCTGGCATATGCAGGAGGATTAGGGGCTCCATTAGCACTTCAGTCCTGATGAAGCAAAGTGCTTAACGCATATTTAACTTTAAACACATGAAGAGTCAGATCTACTGAAGCGAAATAAGCTAATGACATGGTTAAGTATCCTGTGTCACCCATAGCTGAACTCTTCTGCTCCTGATAGGATCAGGCTTCACATCCTCATCTCCGCGAAGATATCAGAGCTTTCAAAAATGGGAGAATGCAGTTTGCACTGCTAGTGTGCTGCCTGGAGTGAAGTACTTCTTCCCATAAGGACAGCAAATCTCATGGTTTATTTACAAATTAAGAAACAACATGACCTACAGTAATGTTCACACAGTGTGTAGGTATAGAGAAACTCAGGATAAGAAGACTGCTAAACTATATAGGACTGCCTGGAGTAGGCTCCAGGGAGACATTATAGTGGCCTTCCAGTACCTGAAGGGGGCTTACAAGAAAGCTGAGGAGAGCCTGTTTAGAAGGCTGTATTGCAATACGACGAGGTACAATGGTTTTAAACTAGAGCAGGGTAGATTTAGATTAGATATTAGGAAGAAAATCTTTACTGTAAGGGTGGTGAAACACTGGAACAGGTTGTCCAGTGAGATGATGGAGGCTCCATCCCTGGAGACATTCAAGGCCAGGCTTGATGGGGCTCTGAGCAACCTGACCTAGTTAAAGATGACCCTGCTCACTGCAAGGGGGTTGGAGTAGAGGACCTTTAATGGTCCCTTTAAACACAATGCATTCTATGATTCTACATTCTATATAAATATATATAATATGAATTCAGGTGAAAGTCAAAAGACTCAGCTTAACCCAATGGAACTATTACAATTACGTCTTCACCTAGAAGAAAACAGTGAAGATCTTAGATATTTAATAAAGATTCACTAACATTTCCTCAATGAAGGTGAATTGTCAAGTCAAAATCTTTTCTTTCTGGGACCAAATTCACTGCTGCTGCAGCAACAGGTGATCTCTTGTGCATCCGTATAACAACATGGGTTAAAAATTTGTCAAGAACAAACATTTCAGTAGGACACAAAGATGTGTTATAGTAACGAATTTCAGGATTTTAGTTATCTCACGAAGCAAACATGTTTTGGAGAAAAATGCATTTCTGTGATGCTTTATACAGTTGCTCTATCACCCGATGACTCCTCCTTACCCAGGGTGAGGGACTGGGAAAAGGAAAGGAGACACGTGGGTTGAAATAGATATAGATTTAATAAAATAATAATAATAAAAACTAGTATTAATAACAGTATTAATATAAAGTACACAGAGGAGTTTTAATTAGCCAATACTGTGGTAGAATAGGCCTCAGGGGTAGGACAGTAGACAAGTCCCTCTCAAAATATCTGCTGTGGAAGGAGGAAGAAGAAGGAGGACCGTCACCCAGCATACTCACCAATTTGTGGTGAATGTGACATGTGTTAATGCAATCAGATATACTTGGTTTTATAATAACTTAAATGAATGCTGCTGGTTCTTTCTTGCTTTTTTTTCCCTCACCATAATTACAATATCACCCTGAGTTGAAATACCATTTCTGCAGAGTTTCTGTAACATGCTTTCTGATTCATCACTGCTACTGCTGCTGCAATAACTAAACCAGACAGAATCAATGCATTATAAGGTCAACTCCCAGTCCCATGACTTTCTTAAAAGCCTAAGGCTAAGATTTTAAGAATTTAAGGACCCAAGAATAATTTAAGGTCCTAAATTTAAGAATTTAAGGACCTAAAGTGAGATGTGGGGAAACTTTATTAGTGTTCCTAAGGGTCCAAACAAGCCAGGTAGGCTGATTTCCCTAACTTGAAAGTAAATGGATGAAAAGTTAATGGAGCAAAAGCAGCTCCTCAAGACCACTTAGCATATTATACATTCGTGCGAAGTCTGTAGGATTTTGCAGACAATATGAAACTGTGCCATCTCTGGGAATTCAGAGGCAGTCATGCCTGAAAGGGGCACTTCTAGCCATACACTCATTACTGAAGGTATGGGAATAACAAGATGATATATGCAGACTTTTCATGTATTACAGAGGTACGATGAGTCTTTCCTTTCAGGTCATATTGGTCCTGAACCTGTTATCTTTATACTGATGATAAGAAACTAGTGACCCCTGACATGGTGCAGCGGACCAGAAGCTTAAAGGGCTTAAAAATCTCTGATTCTCAAAAGAAGCATGAGCTTCTTTTCTGAAAAAAAAATACAGCAGGCATGTGCTCAGTTACATATTTTGCTTTAAGATAGATAAAAGCATGACTATTTTACCAGCAAGTAGTGAATGTCCAGATCTTGCTGTCACAGGAAGATGCAGAGACAGACATTGTGAGGGAATTGAAAAAGGGATTAGACAACTTCTTGGGCAACAAATTCCAAAATGGATGTTAAAAAAAACAACAGAATGGGGATGTTCGCTCAAACATCCCTAATGCAAGAATTGTGAATGCTGTGAGAACAGGAGTGGAATGGACCACATAAAGTGACCTAGCTTGCATGCTAAATATCCTGTCTAGAGAAGATCTGTGATTTTCATTGCTACAGACTTACTACTAAGCTAGATGAACCATGTGTTGATCCATTAGGGCTTTTTTTTTGATGGACAGTGAGATGGAGTATAAACATCTTCCCAAATAAGAGTTTAATAACATAACAGCAGATTTCTGTGGGTGGGGATTTCAAAGATAAGCAATACAGAAACTGTATATATTTAAAACCAACTATAAATGACAAAACCAAATCATTAATTATTGTGAAAATTCCAGGATAGATAACTAAGCCAAAGAATACCTATATTAATATAAGCATGGAATTAAGAATGTATGATCTTGTTATTGACGTTGAAAACTGGAAATTGACCTTGACATTTAAATTTAGAGTAATATCTTTAGTATACTTTCTCCTCGTGATGTTGGACTTCATATTTTCCACTCACAATATGTATATTCATCAGCCTTTTAGTTTCCTGTCCTTTCCTTGAAATAAATAACACCCTAAAATAACAAAAGACATGGAGGGTTTGTAATTACTCTCAATCTGTGAGAGTACTGCCTGTGCAGTAATTTCACAGTGAACCTAATACCAAAATTCATATACTCTGCAGCATGACAGTGCAGCGAGATCATTTGTAACCAGCCAGAGCTTATGAATTTGTCATTCAAGAAAAGGTTCTCTTACACTCAATTACCTTGAACTGCAGCATTCTTTTTTTTTTATTTTAAGAACATGTTGTGGTTTTCATAAGCAAGTAGTGATTCTCATCACTAAAACAGCCAGACACAGAATCCAACTCATACTGAGGGCCAGTGATACCAACTCTATTGATTTCTATAGGAATTATATGTTACTTCATTAAGAATGAAGTAAACAGAGAATCAACATTGTATTTTATTATGGATGATTGGCTTTTGAGATGGCAGAGCAAACTCAGGTGCCTGAATTACAGAAAACAGAATAAGTTCTTTAGCAGTTGCTGTCCATTTTTGTGTTAAGCAAAGGATGGATTGTTCTATCTGCATACTTTGCACCACACAAATGACACAAAACGAATGAACTGCAACCAGAGAGCAACTCTCTTTTTCTGAAGACTGTGCCAAAAACTGGACTGATGCTGGAGATATGTCTACAGATTTCCTTAATGAGAATATTTGTGAGAGAAAGACACCAGGCGTGCTTTGGTTTATGGAATGTGCGTTTTTACTTATTAGTAGGTGTTTGCATTCTTTTTATGAGCTTCTATGGCAAATTACTTTATCACAGAGAAGTGCTTGTTCTCATTAGATATCCAATCTGATTAAACATAAGATATTTATATTTTTCATTTTAACATATACATTTTATTTTACTTAACCTCATAAATAAACTCTCTCTTTAAAATCACAGTATTTTTACCTTTAAGTCTAATGTTTAATTTTTGGAAGTCAGAGGCAAATTGCCAGAGGTTTTGATTTAAGCAGTTAAAAAATTGTCTGCACACTTGGAGTGATGAGTAGACTGACTGGTGCCTTCCAGTTTTGCATTCTATCAGAACTGAGTTCTTAGGCCAACTCTGTCAGAAATCCTCTGCATTCATCACAGGAATTATCTGTCCTTTCTGAAACTGGATGTTACCATAAACATTAAATCACAAAATCATTAGAATATTTCCTAGGATCACCCGATTACGTGATACAACATAGATTAAGAAAACTGGGTGTATTTCACACTAGTTACTAACAGCTGTGGTGACACAGGTGGCTCTTTATTTAGTCATATATCAAAACAGTTATTACTAAATGCAAACAATAATTCTTATTTTTTTTGAGATGAGCTGAATTCTGCATTGACCAGAATGGGAAAAAAACCCCAACCTTCAAAACACTGTAGGGATGCATGCAAGATCTCTACTCCTGTAGAAAGACCATTACAAAAGTACAGTCCTCTGCTGCTGCGTCCTAATGCTGCTGACTTTGTGCTAAGCTTTGCAGTCCGAAGAAAGAAGAGTGCTCTTGTGAAGTCAGTGGGAGCTTTACTATAGACTTCAGGAAAAGTAGTAGTTTAGGGAAAGTATAGCATGTAACACAGGAGGTTCCACTTAAATTTGAGAAGAAACTTCTTCTCAGTGAGGGTGACAGAGCACTGGAACAGGCTGCCCAGAGAGGTTGTGGAGTCTCCTTCTCTGGAGACATTCAAAACCCGCCTGGACGCCTTCCTGTGCAACCTCATCTAGGTGTTCCTGCTCCAGCAGGGGGATTGGACTGGATGATCTTTTGAGGTCCCTTCCAATCCCTAACGTTCTGTGATTCTGTGATTCTGTGATTCTGTAATCAAAATATGCTCTTGATAACATGGCATTTCTTAAAGTAAATGGCTATGCATGATACATTGTAGAATGTTCTTATGCAAACTATGATGTGTATGAAAGTTAGCAATGAAAATACACGATGGTCTGGTGCTAAGGCGCTCTGAAATGTGCTTAGGTCTCCAGATCCACTGGTAGTTCTGCTTTCTTTAAGTTACAAAGCAGTAACAGATCTTGGAGAACTCATGAAAGTGCTTGTAATGTTTCCTGTATGTCCACATTTTTTGTATTCAAAGTTTCCTATGCCTCTGTCAACTCTGTTTTTAGCAGTTTTCAGATATGTGTAACTAAATATTCAGAACACCATTTCTATAAAAATAAAGTCTACAAATACAATTGCAATATTACACAGAAAAACCTCAGAAAAGAAAAGTCGTTAACAGCTGCAATAGAAAATTGAAAATACTAATGCTGTGAAAAGCATTAAACTACAATAAAGCTAAAATCAAGGTGCTATTTAGGAAAAAAAAAGGCCATTAATTTACAAGATAGTTAAGTTATCCTTCAAACTGAAGTTTTGCTTGCTTTATGTGGTAAAAAGAGAAATCCTGAGGACATGTTAGTGAGTACATGCTGATAACTACTGGACAAAAAAGACTAAAAGAAAAAGAAACACAATTAGAAAATTAAAACTGTGATTTTCAAGAGCCCTGGTACTCTACAATTGTCTGGTGACAAGGGAAATCAGGTAATACAACAGATGAAATATTACCATAAAATAGCATTCTTAAAAATTTCCCAAAACATCACACAATAAAAATCAATGTCACATAAGGAAAAATACATTTATATTCTTAACTCTGCTTGAATTGTTTTTAATATACTGAAACTAGAGCAAAACTATTGTGATTGTATCCACACAGGGTTTCACCATTTTTTCAGTGTAAACAAGACTTAATATGCTTAGTCATACAGACTTATGGCACTGAAGTACCTTCAATCTGCCATCAGTTTCTGGAGTCAAGAGTTAACGTAGGAGAAAAAAAAATAATTAAAAAAATAGCATGCTTTGACAAACTACCCTCAGATATGAACTCTCTCAAAAGAGCTATATACACTGGAAAGTGTTGAAAAGAACTGCACAAATGATTATACTTCAGGACATCATCCTTTGAAGTGAAAGGCTGAAGAAGCATATTTAGTAAGAAATGAGACAATCACAATTGTTCACAGATATTCACAGTTAACTATCTGGAGCAGAGACTTCTGAAAATCTCTTTTTAAATTAAAAAAAATTTTTAAAAAAAGATGTTCTATGAGCCAACATTTCATTTTAGTTCATTTCTGAATATATTTATTTTAAAGTGCATTTCTGAAGCAAATCTTTTGTTTTTTTACTACTTACTGAGTGTTTGTTTGCCAAAGCAACATCATGAACGTCACTTAAAATTCAACTGAAGTGGAGGATGTACTATAGAAGCTCATTAATGCACTCTAGCTATCAAAAGCCCCAATGTGCACAGAACCAAGGTAGAGCTAGTCTGCAGAAAAGTCATAAAATACAGGTAGTTGATGTTGAGCCATCAGGACTAACTGTTTTGCTCTGCATATGTCCTCTTATTGTGCTTCTCTACTTGCTAATGTAGATATGACCTGAATGGCCCATACTTTCCTTTGAATTCAAAGCTACTTCGTCTATTGACATTTGATAGTATTTCATTTGATAGTATTTCATAGTATTTCATGTAAACTCAACAGGAGTTTTCACTTCCTCTGTACTTATTTAGATCACTGCAATTCAATTTCATAAGCCTTTCTTAGCTCCAGTCAAAAAAAAACCCCAACAAAAAAACCCCACAAAAAGCCAACTAGTTAAAAGAGTTATTAAAAGTGAAGAAAAAAAGAGTAGGAATTTTATTAACTTGCACTTCTTCCTGAGCTCACTGAATACAGTAATGGAAGATCAACAAGGTGTTTCTAGAGAGATTTTTGTTAAGACTTTTGCATAGATACGTTGGAAAGATGCCACTTCGATATTAATACTCTACAACTCTCTTGAAGTTAATACAATAATCTCAAGTGTTAATGAGTGTGCAGAGTCTGCCATAGCTCTTTTCTGACCATTATCTTTGACTTTAACCTAAAAGAATATTTACCGGCTTCTTAGTCTAAAGAATTAATCATTTGGGTTCACAGTTTAACAGTGCTCTCAACCACAAGCTTTATACTGGAGGCCCTGAATACTTGAAGCCAGGAACAGGCTTAAATGCTGTGTTTAGTCAGGATTACATTGATGATAAGAAATCCCTTTAAATTATTATACGGAGGAAAAAAGAAACATTTTGAAAAAGGACAAAGGAAGAGAAATAGATTCAGGGGCACTACTTATTTTATATTTTATTTCATTTTCTCATCTTTCTCTGCTCCATTTGTCTCTCAGAAATACTCAGAAATAGAGAAAGTACGTATTTGATTTTTAAGCATATAATATCAGAAGGAAGAAAATTTTTGCCTCAAAACAAGACTTTTTGACTAAATAAGGCAGCAAGCCAAAAATACCACCATTTACAAAGTTCTATTAATGAGGTTCCTTTTCCTATGCCATCTGGTGGATTCTCATTAAAACTGCATAGACAGCTCAAACTGCCCCTAATTTAAAATGGTATTAATATCTATCCAGGAAAATGGACGATTTTTTAAATTTATTTCTTAAGCAATGAGGAGTCTTTCATCTCCACCAAGTAGGATACTGTTGCAAAATTCTTTAATGTACTTTAAATAATTAATAAACTGAAAATGCTCATATACCACTAGCATGTTTTTCTTTCTTCTATACCTTTTTGAAGAAGCAGCTGCCAAATTGTGTTATTTACCATGTCCAATTTTATTCTTCATTTAAATAAATATTTGAAAAGTCAATAAAGATAATGATCCGAAAGTCAGTCTAATAAAAGAAAAATATGTTATACAGTCTACAGTGATAGAACAGTTTGATTCCTAGCCTTACAATATAGGCTGCATTTAAAGGAAAATAATGTGCTTGAAAGCTGTGGTTTACATAAAATGCTCTGATGACACAAACTGTAAATATGAATGTTCTCTTGGTGCAAACAGATAAAGGTTTCTTTATATTCCATTAATAAATGTGTGTTTTATCCATTCAGTAGTACTCTACAAGTATGTTTTATAGATCTTTGTAATATTTTCTGTGTTTTCCTGGCATGAAAATGCAGTTTATATTGTAGAAACAAAAAGTTTTTATCTTTACAAGACTGATTCCTAACTTCTATACCTCAGGGAGAAAAAGCATAAAATATAAATGCCTGGACCTAAACTTTGGCCCCAGGATTAGATCTGGTGGCTAAGTTAGAAAATTTATGAGAATTGTGTTATTTTTCCCAATGGACAAGACTGAAGTCTTTAAAAATCAGTAATGCTCTTGAAATTTAAAAGCAAATAAACAAACTCTGTATTTGTGATGGGAAGTTATGAGAGGCTGTTGTTCACAATACATTCAGTATGTGAAAGAGGTAAGGGAAAACATTTTAATTACAGACAGTAGGCAGGTTTGAAAACAGTGTCTGTACAGAAACTTATTCCCTGGTGAGGGGTTCTGAGCAGACACAACAGTTTCCAGATGTTTTGTTATGCTATCAGACATATCATGTCAGTGACATTATCTGTGGTAATTCTGTAGCTGATAAAACTAACTAGGATATGCAGCTAAATTTCTATCATGTACAACAGAGTTCACTGAGAACTTGTAGAAGTAAAATTGTAATAGCACTACCTTTAAACCTCATAAAAGAAGTTTACTGTAGAAACAATTACAGCTTCAGCATAGGCAGAAAGGTTATGTTTCTCTAAGTGTCATTATATGATCTGCAGACTCTTAATATCTGACCACTACCAGCACAGTGCACATAATACAGATGCTATCACTGTGAATGAACAATTGTAAACTGATAATATGAAGGAATAGATCTATTTTTACACAAGGAAGAAAATTTGTATTAATATTTTTCAACCAAATCTTTAAGTCTCAGCTTTTTTTCTCTGAAAAACAAACAAGCATATTATTAAGTCCCTTGACTTTGTATTTATTCTTAATGCTATTATCCATGGTTCCCTTCTTGCAAGAAAGTACAACATCAAGTCATGGTCCCATTTATTCAGTGAGGCTATGATTCTCTTGAAATTGCCCTACTGTGAGTATTGATTACTGTCAATGACAGCTGAAAGTAAAAGGCACAGATACTCAACTGTTATAAAAGGAATAGCTTGTAAATGGAAACACCATATATTTAGTTATGAACAGCTACTTATACATTTAAAGTATGCATGTGAGTGCCATAGGGCCTAGATTTTAAATACCAATGCAATTACAATTAATCACTGGTTGCATGATCAGGTTCTTGATTTCTGCAGTCTTCAGTAGTTCAAACACAGAAAGAGCAAGTTCAGATCTTGCAGAATATAAAATGCAAGAAATGCTATAACTGAGCCTAGGCTTTCCTGTGAAGTGGAAGGAAAGGAAAATATCTTTGTTAACTTCTTCCTCTTTATGATTGCATAAAATGAGAGAATCATTGCCAGAGAAAAACAAACTGAAAACAGTTAGGTAAATGAGGTGATGGAGAGTAAGTTTTGCTTAGCAAAACAGGGATTATATGATCAATAAAGAGTAAATCCATTGCCACCCAAGTATTGCCCTTGCCTTCATATTGCCCTTGCTCATAAACAGAGAAAGTGTCTGTTAGTATTTAAAATAAAAATTCTTGTATGTCACTGCAGCTGAAAAACAGGTAATTGTATAAATGAATCTTTTTATGAATTATTTTTTTCCCACAAAGCATTTCATAACAGAATGAACCAAACATCCTCCACAAAATTAAAAAAAGTATCAGTTATACTGATCTATTTCACCAACCTAAGGAGAAAATAATCAGCAATAAATATTGTCCTTTGAGATTATAGTCAGATCTATAAGTCTGATGGTTACAATGAATAAAGCTAATATTCCTTTCTATTTGATGCTAAAAGTAATACCAGGAAGTTATCAGACAAGGCAACTGACCTTTTAAGTTTTCCAGGTTGGCAAACCGAGATACTTGATAATTTAGGAAAGCACTTCTTTTGAGGAGTACAGTACTGAAAATTTTTTTGAGGTTCACCCTTATTTTAAATACTCTACAGTATGAATTCCCACTGAGACAATGTATGTGACAAAGAAAAGCTCTCCATCTTCTTTCCTAAAAGTCCCTTAGGGAAAGGCTGTTACCATGTAAGAGCCCTTTCCCACAATCTATTCCTGAAAGCATTTTTTCCTGGGATTCCCATTTGAGATTGGTATTCACATTAATATTTGTCTGTGTATTCCCTGGCACAAAGCAGAAACATGCCTCTGAATGTCAAGGAGTGATGATGGCTGAAAAAGTTGCTGCTGCCAGAACAAGCAATCCTGTCCAGAAGTCTTCTGCAACTACAGCAGAATTGCCTGGCATAGGCCATAATAACTTGGCTTGACAAAAGCATCTCACATGGTAGTGTCAGCCCATTTTCATGTTGTTTGCTTTCTCTAGGGCTCTATGGGAGATGACAGCACCATCCTTTCTGCATATGGCATCTCTTGCAATAGAGTCTGACACAATACACCTGACACTTTCTAGAAAGCACTGGATTTTTGAAGACTGACTGTAGTGAGCATGCACATTACAGGAGAGACAGTGGGCAGATAAACCTCTTCTGCTGCTCAAATAAGCTCTGGATTTGGCCAGACTACATCATTCACTTAGAATAAGTGAAATGATTGGGGAAAAAAAAAACCAAAACATTAGATGACAACTCTTTGGCAATGGTATTTAGCTCATTATGAGCTACTAATACTTGTCATCATGTGGAAAACACTGCCATTACTGGCATATCTGCTCGCAGTAGGGAGCTAAGATGAAATGAATCTTGAAATTGGGATGTGTTTTCTTTATTTATGATTGCTTTCCTTTAACTTTAGTATATGAAAGCTGAACGGTTGTGAAATATTGACAAGCAGGATTATACTCCTGCTACTAAAATATACGTGTTTACAGAAAGACAGCAAATTTCCCAGTTATTTTGGAAAGTTTTTCAAGTTCCAACTTTTACTGAAAAAGTCTTACCAGTAGTCGATAACACTCTAAAGTTGAAGTGAAATGTATGCATTATGCTGTGTTAAAAGCTGCAGGTTTTGGAAACTTAGTGGGGGTGAAGTTTGCAACCCAGTTACATCAAAATACCTCTATTTTGCATCAAGATAATTTATTTAATTAATCTCAACTTGAAGTTGCTTCCTATAGCTATTGTCTTTGTATTTCTTAGTAATACTTAAATGGATGTAACTTCTCTTAAACTATATGAAAAAATATTAGGGTGGTATATAGTACAGTACTCAGTCTTCTAGGGATTGGTTACAATCAGAAAGCAATCTAACCAAAATTTTAAAGAAACAAAAATGTCTTGCTTTGTAGCGCATAATCCAACTGATTTCAAACAATTACTCAGTACACGTAAGTATTTGTAAGTAAAATTATAAGGACATGGAAGAAAATTGCAAATTGTCTCCTAAAAGACTTTAATCAGAGTTAGAGCATTAGCACTTAACTAAGTACACTTGCAAATTTTTGAAACTTTATATGCTAATAGGAAGGGAGAAAAGTGGAATTATTCATAAGCAGGTTAGAAATATTGATGGGATCCTCTCCTAAGCAGAGAAAATTATCAAAGGAGGGTTATGCAATGTACATGAAAACCTTGGTAGTTACTATAAAATAATTATGGGAAACATAGCCATTGCCATACATATCGGGTCGGACAAAAGTCTCTTCTGAGGTTTCCTCAGTCAAGTGCACCTGGTAAATGTGCCAAAAAACTGAGCAGTTCTGAACTTTGGAACATTCTCCCACCAGAATAAGCTTTTTGCTAAGTCCCATCACTTAGTGGTTGATTTATATTTCTCCTGAAATTATACATATGTATTTTAATTAATATAAATACAGAAGCAGGGATGCATTTTACTCTCATTTTCTAGATGTAGCAGTTTAATGATACAAAATACTATAAAGGTCTGTAATTTTCACCAGACCCCACCAGAGGCTGGATGTTGAAACCCTTTACAAATCTATATTATTTCAGAGCATTCAACTCCCCATGAAATCCAAGCCACACAGAGAGCACTGTTAGACTGACACATAAAGCATTATTATACAACGAATATAAAACATGACAGAAATAATAACCCCATTATAAAGTATTCTTCTGCATGAACAGGAAAGAAGAGATCGCAGGGATGGAAGTGGTTTATAGCAAGTGAGATGAAAAGTCCTCTCTCTGTTCATTAGAGTCCAAAAAGTGAGATTAGACTAGATTGTTAATATTATTTTTTGTGTGATTGAAGCTAGGTAAGATGAATGCTAACCTGTGCTTCACTTTCAAAAGTGACTGAAGCAAAATCCTAAGTAGAAATTAATCCTAGACTTCGAAGCATCTAAGTTATTTCTGGAAATGTAAAGGAAACTCTTAAACGGCTTAGCCCTTGCAACTCAGCATAAATCAAATACCTAAAAACAACTGCACTTCCTAAAAAAAACCCTGCACATTGCAAATATGGTTACAGATAGCCACTATAGAATCCATTTTATGAAATTAGTAAGTACTTTTGAGTTCTGGAATATGTTCTTACAAGATCTTATTATTTCTTTAGAATAATTGAAGAAGCAACAGTACAAAAATGTTGGTAGTTTTTATTGTTTCTCTCTCTGACAGTTTATTTGAGTAGAATGAAATATATTTCTTTACCAGAACTATATTCATGTTTCCTACCATCTTATTCCCCATCTCTTTGCAATGGAACAGATTAAAGCATTCTCTCAGAGTTTCAGAAAGATGAGACTATTTTGCTCTCAATCTTTCTCTCTTCCTCTGAACTTCTTCTCCATCATTGAACCTGAATGAAAACGGCCCTTTTTCAGACCACTGGGGTCTTCATGACTACACTTGCTGACTTCTTATCAATGAGCTCTCTTGTCTGTTCGTTATGATTCTTTAAATTTATAATATTTTTAAGCCTTCCATATTGATCTTTGTAGATGGGAGGGGATACAGTTAATCTTGAGATTATTTCTGAGTGTAATACCTGTGAAATACACCAATTTAAATAACAGCTTTAAATATTTTTATTTTTTTCAGCACTTAATTGACTCCTTCTATATACAGGTTATCTTTATGAAAGGCAGTATAGGAAAATCAATAGTGTTCATTTGTCATACAAGACATAGTTGTAATGCATTTTTGCAGAGGACACTATTTAGCTGTTCTCTAAACAGAACCTCCACAGAATAAAGGTTTCATTAAATCAAATTCTTTTCTATCTTAATAAGAAGAGGTAGAAGAAGAGAGTTCTTGTATCTCTAGCTGAAAAAATATTATACAAAACAGGAATTGCACCATCCAACACTACTACACAGACCTCTTCAGAGGTTGTAATTGTTGGCTTTACAAGAGAATAGGAAGCTTTTTGATGCATACTTGGATGTGCATGTTTTATTCATTTTCAGAAGGGATGATTTGATGAATTATATATATCTTCTATCTTCTCAGATACTACATGGCAGAAACTATTTAGTGACTTCTAACAGAATGCAAAAGCAAGAGAGAACCAGTGGGGAACCGCCATGCACTACAGGAAATGGAAGAGTGGGCTCAAGTAGGACTTGAGCTCCTTGACTGCAGGTGGTTATGATTAGGAAGTAACTCCCATGAATTTTTTTTCCTATTGTTACTCAAAGTCACTAGTATGTCAATACTGAAAAACAATTTTCTTTCTGGTTCTTATAAAGCTGAAAACACAGAAAAGAAATGCAATATTCTAGTCCTACAGAGAATGTCTTGGTGCAGCCCCAACATAGTATTATCTATGAAGTAGAATATTACTGTAATTTAGGATTTCAGCACTGCATTTTATAATCAATGGCATTTTTATTTTTATATAGAAAATGCAACAAGTACCTCATATTGTCACTGAAATACGGAATAGAAAAATCTCTTAACACCAATGTAGCATAAAGAAGCAGGCATTCTTTTTTTGATGTTGTATGCGAGGGGCTTTATTTATTCCATCCAAGCTCTCACGAATATGGTCACTTTTCTTAACGTATTTATACACAAGTTTCAGGATTACGCAATCTAAGTTACAATGATTGGTTGCAATTTAAATATAATTATAATGCATTTAAATATTTGCTTAATCATTCTCGAATCAACTACGCTTGTGTAGAAGGGGTCTTTCGGTGGTCTCTGGTAGTCCCTGGAGGATCTGAAGAGGCATTCTTACTGCTCTTGTTTTTCAACTTTATTAATTCCTTAATTTCCCTTATCAACCAGTTTCTCCTAGTCTATCTGCAGTCCTTCGAAATGTACTAGGATGTATCAGTGTGCCAGGATGTTTGAGCTCCAATTACTAGATTGGCTCAAATTATAAAGAAAACATGAATCGTACCGGCTACTGACTTCAACTATAAAGAAAACATGTCCTTGAGTGCATACTTGCTTCAGGCCCCTTGTAGCAATATGATAAGATTTCAGTATGTGTCATAGAGCACATCTATCACTATTACAACATGAAAAATATCTATGTTGATAACATAATTTCAACAAATTAGCTAAACAAAAACTATTAGCTCATTTTTTGAAACAATCAAAACAAAAATAAAATAAACAAACAAAAAAAACCCCAGACCAACCTGTAAATGTAACAGTTGAAAAACAGTTGTTCAACATGCAAGATCAGAGCTGCAATATAAGAAAGACAGACCTACCCCAGACTTTATTTTACACTTAGGACAAAACATTACAAACACAATGTGATTATTATGTAATCATGGTTCATGAGTGTATTACACATCTGTGGTAATCAACCCATAGATAGAACAGAATTTTCATAAATACATATGTTATAGCCTAACAGGTAACCATAATTTTCAGGGAAAATAACCAAAACAACACACCCCAACTGAAAAGTCAAAGCTAAAACAAAAAGAGAATTCCTGGAGTGACTGATAGGCTTTGGAGAGGAAAAAAACATCTGTCCAGGATTAAATTAAGGGATAGATTCAAAGACTGTTATAAATGTCAAAAGGTTTGAAATTACTTGTTATGTGAAGCTTATAATGTTTGTCCCTGTGTGTATATATATGCATGTCTGTATGTGTATAAACACATAAGAAATGTAGTTATTGCCTATACACTGGACAAAAAAAGTAACATCTGACAGAAATCTTTGTCTTACTAGAGGGTTTGTAGTGCCCTTTTTTACCCTCAAAGAGTACTGGTAATGCCTTTCAGTCCTATGACTGCAGGGAATTCAGTATAACTGCAGAAAAGCTTCTCTGCCAACTTGATAATGCTATTAGGTTAACAACTGGCTTATGGCTGCCCATTAGTCCTTCATGGAAATGTAAATGAGGAAAAATTAAAAGAGACGATGGTTTTCCTGGAGTCATCCTACAATGTGCAACTTGTGAAGAGAAAGAGATATTCTTTGACACATCCTTTTATCAGCTACTGAAAAGGTGTTTCAGTATGAGTCAATAACATTGAAATAAGAAGAAATTTCACACTTCTGAAGCATATGCCCTTAAGTAGTACAGTCTTATCCAGACATAAAAGTCGTTGTGGGAAAACATGATCCAATCAGGTGATCAGAGACCAAAATATCCAATTCTAAAACTGAGTAAAGATTGCGATTATGGATCTGAATTATGCAGAGGCATCTATTTTAATACTAGATTAAACTAAAAATTAAAAGTGCAGCAACGTTTGAAGCTTGTCTGTGATCAAGAACATAACCTGAAGATCTGGGTGAGATGAATTCTAAAATCCTTGCTCAAATGAACAATTTGCATCACTAAAGGAGGAATGGATTGGCCGAGTGCATCTCTGGAAGAATAAAAGGCTACAAATACTTAACAGGAGAGAGTGCTCAGCAAAAGCTATGAAATTCATCAAAAATTGTAAGATGGCATTGTGGGGGAAGTGACCACACCAGTTTGTAAAGGAAATTTCCACTAAAAGAAAATGAAGTTAAATTCCGTGAAAAGTAGAGACAGGCCTGCAGGGAAATTAAGAAGTTATTTTACACACCATCTATTTTTATATCAGTAGTTTAACATGATTAATTATTGCTTATGAAAGAAAGAATCTAAGAAGAATAGAGATTTATTTCCTTCATGCAATACTCAATAGGAAAGAGCTCTTACAGAAGTATTCAGTCTTAAAGGCTCTGAAATAAAAAAGAGTTGCAGCATTGAATCAGACAAATGACCCAAAATGATTTCATACTTGGACTTAACATATGCAGTGAGCGTCTTAGTGCACAAGTCCAAAATGACAAGAGTTATAGATTGACTAAAGTTGTAACTGTGAAATAGCAATTCTTTCATGAGATCTTGTGCCCTTTGCTGTTCATTCTTATGCAAGCCTCTTCTCACTAAATTAGGGACTAGTCATTTCCAGTGGGAAATTTCACAGGTTCCAATGACAACTGTGGAAGTATCCTACATTATCACATATACCAATTATAGAAATAGTGATATAAAACTACATCTTTTCCCCTGTGGTCTCATTCCTCCTGGGCTTGCCTGACATATCAGTTTGTTGCATAAGCTGTAGGAACAGGTCATCTGGAAATAACTCAAGATAAGGGACAAGCAAAACCAATTTCTTGACAGTAGGAAATTGTATTACATCTGTCTTTAATTACATTATACATTCTTACATTTCCTATTAGAAAATTTCTTTTGGTTCCCTCATGGAAAGTGTAAGCTGCCATCCCTGTCTTTACGAGGTAACATAGCTGATCTTAACCAGAGAGGGAGCCACATCCAAATATCCAAATGTGAAGGGTGGAAAAGGAGAGGAAATGCATGAAGTCATCTGTACAAGTTCTTCAAATGTGTAAACAGGAATTATGTATGTGAGTATATGTATTTTTATGTATATATATCTATATAAAGCAAAAAGTATTGCAATCAAATCATCCCTCTTCCACTGGAATAACATTTTTCAGTGTGTTGTTTGATGATACAATGTGTATAAGAACAATGGAGTTTCAGAGCACGCTCTCTCAGATCATTCCATCTATGCACAGCTGATGCCGCTCAATTGGTATTTTTCTAATACTTTGGCCTACAGCTAGGAATTGCACTGCTTTTAGAAGTGCCTACCTGCAGAAGCCATGCACATCCACAGCTCATTAATTACACCAAGTTTAAAACACAAACTGCTGCTCAATACCTTACAAGAAGGAGTTACAAGTGGCCCACACTACAGGCAGGCAGTAACACATTGTGTCTCTGCTGTTTGCTGAAAACTGAGCACTTGGCTAGAATAATACTGGATCTGAACTATTGTTGCATCTGTTGCTCTAAAATACATATAGTATGTAGATTCTTACATAATAAGTTTTTTTAAAATCCTGTATACCAAATGGTATTAGCAGAAGCAGCAATTAAAAGCTACTCAGATTGAATTCTTGTATTTATTTTTTCTTCTTTGACAGTTTGATGGCTTTTTTTTTATATTGGCTGCTGCACAGGATGGTGATGAAAGGTCAAGTGTGCAGCATTTTATTAAAAGGCAGTCAGTATCATAAGTGTTTTCAAACATCTTCAGCCCTGCTCTTGAGAAGTCCCAGCTACCTTTCATATCAATTTCAGGTAAGCTATCCAGCTGGCATGGATGTGCTCTGGCTTTCACAGGGGTTTCTTATAAAATCCTTCCCATTTTCAGTGTACGAATTTTGTACTCTGTTATGGAAGTATCAGCTTGCTATCAGTTCTTTGAAGGTTTAACAATGTCTCTTGAGAAATTAGGGGTTCGTTTTGGTCATGCTATATTTCTAATCAAAAACATTTTGATAGGGAAAAATGGAAGAGTTTGAGCAATGTGTTTTATGATCACATAAAAGAAAAGTTTACGTCCTTTTCTATCCAGAAGGACAAGATCTTAAAAACAATATTTCAAAGCAGAGCACAAATCCAAGAAACCAGCTCCAAAACTATACATGTGAAAAAGTGTTATGCAAAGTGACAATGTTAATGGCCTACTCTATATGGGAATAGCAATAAAAGCAGAAGAGAGATAATGACCACTTCCCCCCTGCCAGCATACACAGCCCTGAATTAAGCACTTTACAGATCTTCTTTTATGAAAGAAGCCAAGTATTCTGAATGTAATGCCTTACAGGAGAAAATATCTTATTTCCCCTTATTTATTTCCCTGGATTAGTGTAGCTGGTTTGATTTATTAAACTTACTGCTAATTATAATCATACCTGTCGATTTATTATTTCTTTCATGATTGGATTAACTCACTAAAGATACGAGCGGAACTGGGTTCAACTTAGTCTCTGTTGAAGGCAATTCAGATCTAATTCTATGTCTTTTTGCTAATAAACAAGGACTACAATTGTAAGAATTCTGAAAAAAAAATCTTGGTTGTTCTAATTCTGCTGCTTATAAAAATAGTAAGAAAGGTTTTTAGGCAGAAAGCAGAGTTGCTACAATGTTAAGTACATCTGAACCCCCCGCCCACAATATGAACTACAGGATATTTTCTATAGTCAGTGCACATAATTCTAGCAGAGAATATGTGGAGAAAATATTTTTTTATCTTCAGATAAAACTTTGAATACAAATTCTATATGAACATTTCTTTGTCAAAAAGCATAACTTAATAAGCTATATAAGCAAAGCATGTGGTTGGGTAAAAAAACTACAGCAATAGGACAGGATGCAAAGCAAAAGGAGTGCCTAAACCCAGGAGCATACATGGAATCAGTAGGGCTTTCCGCAGGAAGTCGCAGAGCTGCAGATGCTGCTCCAGCCACTCCTGAAAACACCTTCCTGTAAATTCACTTCCTGTTTGTGGAGGGGGGTTCTTAATCACATCCCCAAACTTCGGTTACAGAAAGAAAATATTGCCCCTTTAGAGCTCTTCTCATGATACCATATAGCTCCTGGACCAGAACTGCTTACTCGCCTTGGCACAGGGATGAAGCTGCCGGCTCCATTTGCCCCTCTCCATGAATCCCTGTTCCATGGTGCTGTTCTCTTTGTCTGAATTCTGTACCCATTTGAGGACTCACTCAGCCTTTTCTAGTCTGTCATCAGTGGCTGTTTCGTCATGGATGACTACTGAGGGAGTTATTACGAGCAATAGGCTGCTTCAGACACATTTTGCTACTCTCCAAGCAGAATTCAGACTGACCTTTCTTTTCCCTGTGCTCAGCTCTGTGATCTTCTTCTAAGATATTCAAGGATACAAATTTGTGTTTGTAATTTAGCGTTCCACAAAGATAAGGTTCCTCTACGGGCAATGCACAGTCCCTGCTGTGCTTCAGCACACAAATCAAAGGAGAACTACTCTCTGGATGGCTCTAAGAAACACATCAGGCCCAAAAGAGACCCAACTAAAAATAAACAAAAACCCAAGAAGGATTTCAGGTCAAAATTACTGAAAATAACAGAAACTGAACATAACGCACTTTCCTGACAGCACTGATGCTAAAGCTGTACCTGAAAATGTTCAAAAAATAGCAATGGGATTGAAGTACATGTTTAGAGATATGAATGTTCCTAAGTGCGTTCCAAAATCATGACTATTTTGTTACAACCAGCAATTCTGTTTCTTTGATCAATTCATATTAAAAACTTACTGTGGATTTCCTCTTTTCTTCAGAAGAATAACAAAAAATTACTCCAATTGTTCAGAAATACACAGTTTACTCTCCCCGACATCTGTGTTTGTCTCTGCTGTCTGAGAAGTGAGATCAGGGAAAGTGTCAACAATACAAAGCCAGATAAGCAAACACAGCTCTGCTGTAGGTGGAGGTAACATTGAAATGAGTGAGGATCCTCACTGCTTATATTCAGATTGCATTAAGCTTTCAGTTTCTATGCCTGTTTCTAGAAATAATGTAATAAAAACGATATTTCAGTGTTGCAATTTCAATGCACTCCCAGTTACCAAACCTCTGGTAAATCTTTCCTTGCCTCCTCCATATATTCTTTATAAAGTAGAGAACATGGTGCACAACCAATCTCCATAGGTCTGTCCAAGAACGAGTCTCGAAGACCAAACCCTTTACTGAACTAAATGCTAGAATATGAAATTGGCCTGTACAGTTTTAAGTAGTATATGGGCCTTTCCATTGGAGAAATATCTTTACAAATTATGTACGGCCAAATAATGAATGCAAATCAGAAAAATGTAAATATTTACTTTGATCATTCTTCATTTGTCCATTCACTTCATATGCTTTAGAGAAACAAGTGATTCTGCAGTACTGAGGCAACCTCTGTCAACAAGCAGAAGAGGACAGAAATCAATAACCCAGAATAATATCAGACCTATATTATTATTTCTTAAGATAGACAAAAATCTACCTTTTGGAATACATTTTATTGCTTAGTTCCCAAACTCTTTAATTAGAAGCAGTTGGAAATTTAAAAGGTGATTCTTATTTCCAAAAGCATTGTTAACATAGTTCTGTCAATGCTCTTATTTGAGACATTGAACGTCCACAGCTACAGAGATTTCACAAATTTTTCACACATTTGATTACTGAAGATTTGCATTTATCTGAATGAAAAGCTTCTGGATTTGTTTTTAAATCAATCAGATCCACAGCTGGACTGCCGCTGCAGGGAACTGACTTGGTGTAAAAATGGCCATGGCATACATTCTCTTGCTGTTTAATTTATGTATAGAGAAAAAAGAAACTGAAAGAAAAATATAGAACAAAATTTTCAGTAGTACAAACTGAACTAAGTTTGACAATGAATACATACAAAAAATAAGTTCTGAAGATCTTACAAATGGCGAATGTTTCAGAAAAGCTTGGCTCTAATACTCTATGTGCGTTTATGTCTCATTCTTTTATGCATGTCTTATGCTAAACTTTAAAGAGACAAATCTGTTTACTGCCATAGTGTTTATTTGGACTTAAAACAGAATGTTATTTTTGTTGTTGTTTTTGTGTGGTAGAAGCCTACTTAAGCTGGGCTGCATCTCATTACCACTGAAACCTAAAGCTCTTAACTGACTTCAGTAGTGTTAGGAAACTCGTGGGGGGAAGGATGGTTAACAGCCTTGCAGTGTCATAGCACTTATACTCTTATTTGTTGCCTTTTTTCCCAAAAATAATTCCACAGTGCAACACATGAAAGATATTGTCTACAGAAGTCAGTTATAAGGGGTGAAGAGGAAAAGATTGTTCACTTTCTGTTCTTGATGTAAGCTTCCATGAAAAAGGCAAGATTTAGAAAGCAGTCTTGTTACAGAAGAGTACAAAAAGTTTTCAAAAGTTTTTATTTCCCCTAAACCCATGCCTTTGCCCTGTTCAGCTCGGCAGAAGCCATAAATTAGTCATTCAGTTTTGTGTTAATATTGAGGATTTAGAATTTGCTACTCTGTTGTAATTCAGAAAAGAACAGAGTATTTCAGTGCAACAGGCACTTGGGCTTTCAAATTATTCTTACATGTAATTACTACACTTCATTAATACAACACAATTTTTTCCAAATATTTAATGGAATATGATTAGTATTGCCTATAAGATATTCTAGTGAACTTTTTCCTAAGAAATTTAAGAAAATACTATTTAGAATGCTAATAAACCAATTAAAAACATAAAAGTAATAAAAATCAGTGTAGAGGGAAAAAAAAAGTAAGGTTTGATACATAGTAGTGAGTTCAGTGAAGAGTTTGACCTCATGAAGTACAAGCAGGTTTTCAGGGCCCTGTGCTTGTTGCACCTAGAGAAGAGTCCTGGGAGTGCGTGCACAGGGAGGATATGAATGATGTCCTCAGCTATCAAGTGGCTCTTGGAGAGAAAGTGGAATCAGAGTCTTCTTGAAGGTACATAGTGAAGGGACTAGAAACCACAATCACAATTTTGCAGCAAGGGAAATTCCAGCTGGATGTAGGGTAACACTTTCACAGTGAGGATAATTCAACAGTGGAACAGGTTGAACAGGGAAGTTGCAAAGCCTTTATCTCTAGAAAGATTTTAAATTAATTTAAAATAAACTCTTAGATCATATCAGGAGAGTAGAACCAAAATATTAAGCAAAGATTCATATCTTATTTTAATCTAAACACATGTTCAAATTTTGAAACTCCTAATTTTGGGGTGAATAAATCCAGTAAAATTAGAAGTTGATCATAAGAAACAGATCACAAGACATTATATGAATGCCAGTGTGCAACATCAAGTATTTAAGAAGAAAAGCACAAAATTTAATTTGTAAGTATGCAAAAGTTGTATGCAACACAAAGATTTAGAACAGTATCAGTATTTTGATAAATATTTTCAGCATACAGGCATTCAGGGACTTTAATAAGGAAGTAGAGTGGTGCAAGCATATTCCCTTTGACAAAAGGTGGGCAAAGGTTCGAGGGTTTTTAATTATATTGATTTCATAGTTTGTTGTGAGAAGGAGGCTCACACACCAGCTTCTTTCCTTTTACTTTTGTAGAGAGTTGTCTCTGTAAGTAGAGATTAAAACTAGAACTGAGAGAAGATCTCAAAATCTCTGCACCCATTAGTTTTCTGAATTTACTCTCTGAAACCTTTTCTCAATCACAGATATAGTCCACCATTCCCGCTTCTTTCCTTCCTCTCAAGCAGCTTAAGATGACAGCTTGTTAAAGCAATAAGGCCGACTTGATGGATTTGAACTCTTAAATGAAAAGCGTTTTATTTTTATATGCTTACTTAATCATCATTACTTTGACTTGTATCAAGTCATACAGGGAATATGAGGTCAAGTTTGATGACTTCACTGAATTTGCTCCAGAGTCAAGTGTAAGAGTGGGGGGAAAAAAAAAAAAGGTCATTTCAAAAGACAGGAAAAAAAAATCTTTCAAGTAAAGGTTTACCTTGACTACGAGACTGATGAAAACAAACCTGTGACAAATCAATGACAGAAAGAGGATTTAAGAAAGAGGATTACTTTGTCAGCATCCTGCAGCACGTTAGGTACAGTTTTTAAATTAGATTGGGGGGACATTTTTTGAATTTATAATCTTCTGCTCATTATTTAATTTGAAAAAAAGAAAGAACTAATTTTTTTGCCTAGAGATAATTACAGTGATCAAAGGTTTATGCTAATGAATGACTGCCAGACGAAGTCTTTTATTTTAATGGAAAGGGGAAGCAGCATAACACTGATAGATGAGCAGCAGCGTCTCAGAGAAAATTCCTAAGTGGGCACCGTCTCTTTATTACGGAAACATAATAACTTCCTAGGGTCAATTCCCAGTTCTCTCAGAATCTACAAAGATCATCTCTCCTTCAGGAAAGTGACACAGCATGTATATAATCCCGTTAGAATAAAAGCCAAAATGAAATCTATTTACAAAACACCTGATCACTATTTCCAACAGGAATTCTTTCTTCAATAAGGGTCTCAGCTGAACAAAACAAGATGACCTTCTGAAAAGCTGATGGTCCTGTGAAAAGTGTGGAAAAACAATGTGTCTAGATCCATTTACAGTTGTGCAGAGCACCAGCAACACACTGATCTGATGGAGTTTTGAGCTCTTTAGACGAACACTGCAAGGGAGAGTAACAGCAAATATAGTTATCTCGCATCCATACAGCTAATAATTCAGCTATGAATGTCTTCCACATTCAAGCCGTGCACGTAGTTCTGGTTAGAGGAATTACTTGTGAAAGTAGCTGTTCTCCAATAACAGTAAGTTGTTCATAATCTGTATCAGTGCCAAGCGAGTGCCTTGCCAATTCTCAGAGCTCATCCACTGACATGAGCAGACATTTGTCTTGGTCCAAAATGTGTCAGACTAACGTCTACACTTGCAATACAGACCTCAGGAGTTGTTCAAGCTGCTGCTGCATTGCTATCATAAAATCGCTCTTGTTAAGATGTGACAGAATACAATGTGATGCTACACAGGCTAGTTTTCAAGTACAGTTTCTGCATAAAATGGAAGGAAAAAAGTCTTGCTCAAGCTTTAAAAGGTTTTCAGTCCATGTACAGCTACTCTCAAATGTAATTTTTGGTGAAGATAACTTCTTTCATTGCTTGATTTTCTTGCCTATCATAGATAAAAATAAATGAAAATTTACCTAGCCTATTGCTTTGGACTGTCCTCTATCTCACAAGAGCCTCACTTGTTTCTGTAGGTTTCTACATTTGTCAAAAGTGCTTCTCAGGATATTTGAAGTAATGCTGGCAACATAAATAAGTTTCAGATTTCATATAGCCTGGGTTTAAGTTCTGTATTATCATATATGTAATTTAAAGAGAATCTAAATAGATAGCTTGGTTGCATTAGAGGGAAGACAAAGGAGAAAAAGGGAAAAGAGATCAGCACCCCTGCCCTGGTTCAGAGCTAGATGAGCTCTGTACTCAGTTGTACATGCTTATGTGGAGGCTTTCACAAATCTCAGGAAACAATTCAGTGGATGGATAGCCAAAGGGAGAGGATTAGTTAGAAACACTTCTATTTTTCATCTTCAATACTGAGTACATTTCTCTTTTGTAAATTTAGATATGTTATGCTAGTACATGAAAAAGCTAAATTCATAACTAATAGCTTAAATAAAAGGTCATGCCATCCACTGAGCCCCATAACCACCTTGTAGCATGAAATAATTGATAGGTTTTCCTGTAGAAACCCAGAACTGTAGACTTTTTTATTGTATTTGTCTGAAACTCCAATGTCAGTGTATACTGAATTAGAGATAAAAACCTATTCACTTTATTGATGTGGTTTGCCCAATGCAAAACTTGTCTAATGCCCAGTTCAATGGTTTAGTTACATTGGATAGCTAAATGAAATAAGCTTCATAAAATGGAAATACTACATAGCACTCTGAACCTTCCTCTCAGACCTCAACACTAAAAGTCTCTCATGCACTTGAGTGGATTTACGTCGGTTGTCCTTAGTAACATATTTACAGGCTTTGATAGAAAAGTTCATCGCACATTCAGCTTGAGCTACAGAATTGAAATGTCTTGGTCAAGTAAGTCTGTGCAGAACAGGCCTCCAAGCAATTGTTGCAAAGCTTTAATGGTCCACTGCAGTACACCATTGAAGTCATAGGCCATCCATTTGCAGGAAGGTTTTGCACACTTTGCAAAGTTCTCTGGATCAACCTTTATTAGACACTGAAGCCTACCTTTGGATAATTCCCATCTGGATTCTTAGCAATTTCCTTAGCTTTAAATAGCTATAGAGCTGGTTTTCGTAGTCTCTATCAGAACCTAATTTATCATCCAGAATTACAGCAACCTCTGTCATCCCAGAAAGTTATTTATCATTTGCTGCATTCAAAAAAAGTGTGAATGGTCTTCTGTGGCAGGACTGTCACATCTGAAAGACCCAGCTGGGCCTTGAAGCCAGAACTATTCTATATAGCCCATTATCTGTCTGTATTGACAGCGCTTTGTCCTGCTAATTACCTTCTTAATCATTTTGATATGCAAAATGTCTGAAATCTTGAAGCTCAGCTACTATTGTTCTTTTTAGCCTAATATTTCACAAGTTTCAAACAGTTTTATTCATCAGTTAAGAAAGAGGATCTTACTATTGTTTTTTAAAAAAATACTAATTTATAAATGTATTTGTTTAATTTTAAGATCTAGCAGGTTGACTGGCAGTTTAAAGAAATAATGAACTACTAGTAAAAATTCTCTTTAGAGAAAACACAATATTAATTTGCTACTAAAAAAGTTCCAATATCTATTTTCTAGTCTTTTCTTGAGTAACAGGATAGTGGAACAAAAGTTGAAAGGTATACAGACATGGGATTGTGCTATCAAATTCCAACTGTTTCCGTAGAGCCGTACGTGGTAAATTGCATTCGGTAGTATTTACATTGCAAAAAGGGAAAATGTTTTCTTTATGTTAGCAAGCTAATAAAATTATTGTTTTAATTGTGACTCCCGTTCGATTAACAATATCTTCCATCCCAGCTGGAAACACAGATTGCCTTCAAGGTGCAAATATGATTGGTCTTTTTAATGTTGAAAACTTCTAAGAAATATTTGATATATTTTTCTTATCTTATTGGCTGACAGGTTACAAATGGTGGAAAAAAATGGCAAGCCAAACAAGTGCAATTAAAATTAGCTGTACTTCATTATTTTTGAAGGGTTATGGCATGGCCCTATCTTTGATATTCTGAATTATCAGTAATAATTAAAGATAATATGACATTTTACTAACATTCTAGAATATCATTACTGCATCCAGTGAGATATCAAAAAGTGCAAGTTTAAATCATGTTCCAATAACGTTTCCTAATTTATTTTAAAACAATATAATCCTTCAGAAATTAAGGATGCAAAACATTCCAGATGTTGTTGCTATTTTGGCAGTTACACAGATATGAAGACTTTGGATCATAGAGTGTGCTTTCTCTCTTGGGACAGTATTGCTATCAAACAGTGGTTCAGGAAAAGAGCAAAAGGAGCAGAAAAATATAGATGACTGCAATGAAGATAGATTGTTCTACCTTGGTGAAAACAAACTGTCATGTGTTAAGGAAAAACAAAACAAAACAAACCAAAAACCAACAAAACAAAACAAACAACAATATAAGATCAGGGTGGTCCAAATCTTAATTTAGTTGAGCACTTACTCAATTTAAATCTCTTGACTACTTGCACTGAAAACCCAAGCAGAACATCAGGACTTTTCATGAGCTTGTATGTGTACATGTGTTGACACAAATAACAGCAGCAATGTGTTGATAAACTCACTGTGCAGATAAAAGGCTTCAGTCAGGGTTCTTGTTCGTTTTTACCAGGATATTCCCTCAGCCATTACTAATTAATCTCATTCTGTGGCTGGCTTTTTTCTTTTCTCTCCCCTCACTCCTCCTTCTATTTACTAAGGCTTCAGGGAGCTCTTTACCAGGCATATAAATCCTCATGATTTAGGGTGTGTTTGGGAATCTACCTTTTTCATTATTTTTCAAGCTTTTCTTCATCTCTTCTATTTGAGAAGAGCTACCAGCACTGTACAACAATTAATACAGTAGAAGAAAATAATGAAATATATATGAAAGGGTGACAGATACATAGGACTTCAGGAATATTCACAATTGTAAGAAGGTTGTGATTAATCCACCAGTCTTTCTGCCTGGGTTACCAGTCATTACATTCTTGCTTAAATGGAAGAGAAAAGGAAATGTCTCCAGCTGAGCTAAAGCTCCTCTAGAGCAACTATAAATAAGCTGAAACATGGAGATAACAAAGAGTTTAACGCACCATACCTGCTGCAGCTGAGGGAAGACATATCAGCTGATTTTACAGATTACACTGTTAGAGCAAGGTAAAGACTTAAGGGAAATTATTTTGGGTTTGAAGAATAAAAGCTTATGAATCTGCTTTGCTTGGCATTGAGTTACACTCCTGACATCTCTCTGCATCCTGAGCTCAATGACAGGCATGGGCATGAAGCAAAGTTGTTGGAAAACACCCACTTCACACCATTGGAAGTACACTCTGCAACAAGCGAGGAAGCCAATTCATGAAAACTCTTCACTTTCTAAGAGTTGACTATTTTATCCCTCTAATTTTTAAAAGATCACTGGCAAGCCTGATAGCGTTTTAAAGGGGAGACAGAAGGGAAGCAGAAGCAGGCTGGTAATATTGCAGCATCACCTGCTATCCTGCCAGGTCTAAAGCCTCATCCAGTGTAAGGTTTGGACAGATACAAGTAATAATTGACTCCAAACCTCAAGCTCAATCATTTGCATTCAAGTCCTTGCAAACATAAACTCTGCCCTCAGCAAGGTCTTAGTCATCCAGGTATCACCTGCAACTGGGGAGGCCAGAAGCAGCACAGACACCTTTTAGTCTTTTAGTCCAGAAACTATAGCACCCATTTTTAAAGGAGGAGCAGGAAGTATATTCCAAACTTCATTCAAAGTCCACCGAAGTAAACAGATTTTCTTTGCTTTAAAGGGCTTAGGCACACATTTGTTAGAGTGATAAAACATAAAAGAAGGTATAGATTCAAGAAAAGCTAAACAACTCCACAAGATCTCTAACCTAACCTAACCAAAAAAGAAAGAAGGGTAGAAAATAGTTTCAGGGTGATAGTCTGAAACTGAAAGAAAGCATTGGAGTGTAGGAGACAACATGAAAAAGGCAGGAGGAGGAATGTTCTAATCATGTGCTGTCACCACCCAGCTTGGAACAGGAAACATTTAAGATGAAAACAAAACCAATCTGTCCAACATGCTGTTAATATGGCAGGATATCAGGTCGTCATTCTGCAACATTGAGATCAGTGAGTGTTTTCGTTCAGACTAAGAGGAACTAAAGTTTTCATTTTAATATGTTTCAGTGGGAAATGAATAATGAGTTATGTGTAAATGAATTTATTAAGAATTAATTAATTTATTATTTATGTCAATTAACACATGCCATGCTTCTAAGTTGTTAGGGCTCCTCCAGTGTTTAAACTTAGACATATTTAGTCCTTCCCTGAATCAAGATCACGTAAATCAGGTTTTCACCTAAAGTATTAGAGAAATAAATTGACCATGTAAACAAAATTGCTACTCAGATCCCTAGAATGGAGGTGTTCTCCTGCCTTTTTGAAAGCCAGGCAGATTTAAAAAAGGCACATTTCACTGTTAATCACAAGATCTAAGTGCTTGGAATCAACACTTACTCTGCACTGAATATTGGAATATCTGTACTGAAATTTATAGACTCTGTCCAGAGTTGTTTTAATGGCCAGATGTACATTAAAATAACAAAGAGATCCCTTCCCATCTCCCTTAGTTGCTGATATTTCCACTTTGTTATTAATAAAGAACAAGTTAGACACTTCCCCTGCCCCTGGGACAAGTTTTACTGTGTTTCTTCACTTCTGTTTGTCAGTCTACCAAACACATTTATTCCCCATGAGCCCATTTGTCTTTTATTTATTGTAGAAACTGAACTCTATTAAAATTATATACAAGCTATAGAGCTGAAGAGCAAACTTTAAGGTTTTGAATAACATCTTATGAAATTAAGTTGACCTTCTACTAAATCTTTTTGCACAAACACTGCATCCAAATAAGGTGTTTGTAGGAAACATCACTGGTTTGTATTAACCATATTGTTACAACCAAAGCCTTTAGAAGGATTCCAGGTTCTAGCTGTAATTTGAGAGGTCTAATAGATGGGTTAGGATCTTGCTTAAGCAGCCACAATACTGTCGCATCATAACTTTTATGGAATTGTAAACTGAAGTGTGAAGCATTGATTAGCTAGTTAAAAATAAATATTTTACCTCCTTCAAAAACACTGAGAGATAATATGATATGAAAGTGTTTTAATATATTTTAAATCTAATTTATAGAGATTTTGGGGCTGGATCCAGCAACATTGATATCAGTAGGAATTGCAAATAGGGAAAATACCACAACCTTGCAGTATAGTAATTTCTCAGTTTTAGCATTGTTATTCCCGTTTGAGGTCCTAGTCCAATGCAGCATATTTATTCAGGACAGAACTTGAACAAGTAGAACACTCAGACCGCTGGTTTCCCTTGAATTCAGACATATGAAGAGCTTATGATGACAGATACAGAAATAAGAGAGGAACTCTTACTACTGTGTCAGTTTTTAAGTCATAAGAAAAACTTTAACAGGGATTTTCTGCTTTAGATGGCTTGTGTTCCATAAGTGTCTAATGAGAAGTATATATGATAAGTATTAGTAAAAGAAGTAACTGTATTTTGCCTGCTGCTTCACTCAATATGTAGCCTATTTACCTAAAACAACATAACTATTTCCAAAAGACTGTTGTAATCATATAGCAAATCTGAGGCATTTGTCATTTGATCTATTTGCCTCCCTTAGCTTGAACTATTACTTCCTTGTAGTTCCCTATTACATTCCTGTAGTTTGTTTACTAAGCAATGAACACAATATTTTACAAACACGTACCATTCAACCCCATAACTTACACAGTAAACAAGGCTTTTAAATTGTGTAATAACTCATTCTTACAGTAAAGATCTAAAAAGAGTATCAGAAGGGACAGTTTCATTTATTTTTCTATCAGAGACTTAGGTGAAGAACGATTTCAAGAGAAAATAATGTTTCTGGGACTCACAGATATTCAGGCAAAAAAACCCAAAAATCTATTGAGCTAAATTGCCCAGGGATATCCAAAGACTACTAAATCAAAAGTTCACAAACACCTCAGTGCTGCAAGATGTCTAAGTCAACTTCATGCTTCTTATTCTCATTAATCCAAGTGAAATTGGATACCTAAATATCTTACAGATTGAAGCTTAGTTTTCTGCCTGAATATTGTCAATATTTTCCAGGAATGGTTTACTTGAACGTTGCAAATTTTAGCTGGGAAGGTTTTTGTTTTTATCACAGTGGTTTTCTGTCACTCATGAAGGGATTAAACTATCTTTGCCCATTAAAACTAGCAAGTGATACCATTCAGGCTCTACCCCACAGAAAGAGGCACAAAGTTCAACGTATTTTTAGACACAAACCTAAAGTATCTGCTGAAGTGCTTGACCGGTCCTCGAGCTGTGAAGAGCTAAGCCCTCAGCAGATCTTCCTGCAGCCTGGTCATAGGAGGGGGTGTGACAGAGCCCTGCACAGGGTGGGAAGGCTCCCTCTCCTCAGGGCTCAAAAGTTTTTTTTTCTGGTAGAGATATGGCTCCAGTTCCACAAAGATCAGGAGTTTTGACAATGACATGATTTGCAATTGCCTTTGAGAGTGGTACAGCTCATGGTAGGCTCTGTAGACACTGCTATTTCATTTTAACATGACTTTACTACTAACCAAAGTGAAGGATTTGCACCACCAGGTAGGAGAGACAAAGCTGCAGGCAGTGCCACTCCTCTTTGCCTCATGTAACCTTGCTAAGAGGCCTCATTCCCTTCCTACAGGAAATTACCTTTGTTCTTGGGGTTTTTTGTGTTTGTTTGTTGCGAGTGGGGTTTTTATTAGTTTCGTTGGGTTTTTTGTTTGTTTGTTGTTTTGTTTTAGGTTTGTTGTTGTTGTTGTTTTTAAGAGGAAAAGTACCAGCTACAAATTAGCTTGGACAGACTCATGAGGGACAGACTCATGAGGAAACTTACGGTTCCCACTGGCACCAAAAAAATAGTAATTTCTTGTAGAAGTTGTTCATAAGGTATTTAAGACTTCAGAGTAAATTACTCCTTTGTATGTAAAGTAATTATGCACTTTCTATGTTAATTATCCCTTTGTATACAAACTATGTTTTTGCATATAATTACTTTTGAAAGTAATGCACAGTTATTTTTACTGCTGCTAATTAGCAGAGTTCTTTGTTCCAGCTCCCACAATGTATTTTCTCTTTTTTATTTTGGCATGCAAAGTTAAAACTCTAGAACCTGGAAATTCTTTGCAATATTTCTGGATTTTGTTTCTTTTTAATAAACACCCTGATTTCAGATGTTCTTTTCCCATATTTACCTCAGCCTCTCCTTACTGAAGGATAAATTCAAACAAGCTCAATAGCAGTTATATGTTGCCCTCACTGAAGAAGTCCACAGAAACATACTTTTTATTGTCTGCCCAATGAATGCAGAACTTGATTTTTTTTTTCCTCGGAAAACTTATTCTCATGCAGTTAAGGTTTGAGGAGTTTGCAGCCTGTTTGCAAATATTCCACAGAGTGATAAACAGCCAAATTTGTAAACGAAATTATTCATTGCAAATTATTTGCTACTTTTTACAGAGCACATTACACATCACGTGTAATTGTCATTACACATTCTTCTTATAATGTTGATTTTGTGCCTGGATTTTATTTTTCATTGAGTTTTACATTTCCTCTCATCTTCTTCCTGTATTAGAATGCTATTTCACTAAAATATCTTTTCACAATCAAATTCCAAATTGGTTCTGTGTGAAACATAATAGCCACTTTCTTCCCACTGTCCAGAACAGCTCTTCAAATTAAAAAGAAGCGACAGTCACAGCGATCTAACAGAGAAAGACGTGACAAAGGTAATAATGTTGGCCAGTATTCATTGCAAAGGCAAAGAATAAAGACAGAAAACTAGACAAACAGTCCAAAAATGGAGACTGCAATGAACTGATATAACACAACAGCATCACTCTACATATTTGGAAATGCTAATGAAACCATGAAGACAAAGGAAGGAGAGGGAGAGGAAGAGTTTTACTTTGTATAATGACAAAGCTGTAATAGCTCTATTGGAACTGGACGAGGCAAACCTACTGACTGTTTCTGCTTAGATGATTAACAACTACTCTAAGTGCTCCTCAGCTTTCATTCGACTTGCTGTTTGACTATAATTGTCTCTGTATCTGCATACAGAGTGGTTAATTTAAAAAGCCTTATGAATTTGCCCAAATAGCTGCTGCCCTCACACTTTCCATCTCCCGAAGGCTGAACCTGACAACCATTTACAAGTGATGAGGCTGTCATGGCTGGCTACTGAGAGCTGAGGACAAACCATAGAGACCACCAAGGAGATGGTGGAAGCCATCTACATATTTTAAGTCTGTCTTTACAGTCAGATGACATAGCATATTTGAACCAGTAGGAACTACTGGCCTGTAAATAAGGATCAGAATGTTTCAGTGAAGTCAAATGTCCCAAAATATTAGCTATAACTTCAGGATTAATGGCTGCTATTACAGCTGCTGTGAATTCTCCATTCATACTTTTGTTCCAAGTTTTATCTCTTCAATGGAACCAGAAATTATAATTTTTATACAAAGAATGTGGTGTGGGGAAGGAGCAGGAGAGTTTGTGAAAGAACTCCCAAATAGACAATACTTCTGTGATGAAAAAGACAATCTCAGTACTTATGTTTCCTAGTTTCCCCAGATTTACTCATGTTCAATTTCTTATTTGATTTCTTTTTCCAAAAAGACCCACTGCTTTTTAAAAAGAGAAAATGATTCTTCAGTGGCTGAAACATCATTATTCTGTGTTACTAACAGAAGTCAGGTCTATAGTGCAGAAATATATTTCGCAACATTTAGATTAATTAGAAAATCAGATTTATCTCATTGTTATGTCCTTTTCCTTCCTTTGTTTTATATTAGTGCTTAGATAAATTGTGTTCTGTTCATACAGAAGCATGCAGAAAATTAAGTTCGAACTCTAATTACCTCCCTCTATTTTTCCAAGTAGTGATCTGTGTGTGTGTGTGACTTTATTCAAAAGCAGAAATAGTAATGCATAGTCCCTAAACCTTGCTGTGATAAATGGATTCTACTCCCATAACGTTTTACTTTACTTTCATTGGGAGAATAGAAATTCCACTGGTTAATACTTATCACTCTGTATTTTCTTAACAACTCTAATAATCCAAACTGGAGAAGAAAAACAATATGTCATTCGGGTGACTAATCATAAAGAGATAACTGAATAATGAGCATAATCCACAGCATGAAACTTACTTCAGCAATCACTGTGATATTTTTATACAGTTTTTAGCTTGCTCACAATCAGAATGGGTCAAAATGCACCAATAAGGTACAGAGACGAAGGCAGAAGTCTAGCATAAATTACTTTGAGATCTTCGCATACAGTTCTCTTACGCTATACAATAAGAATTCCACCTAAATAAAATCAGAAGTAAGCAATATGAAATTGCAAACGAACATTTTGGAGATCCTGCAACTGAACTGTGACAGATGCAATGCTCTGGAGAGACTTTGCACTTTGAGACACGTGTAAAAGTTGTACCTGAGCCTGTGGACTCTTGGCAGCTTAGCTTTCCTAGTTCAACTACCGTTTATTAATAATACCTCTCTAAAAACCCAAATCAGCAACTGCTTTATTACTTGGCAAAATGTGTCAGAATGCAGATGCATCCTTTAATATATAAATTACAAAGCAAATTATACTCTCCTCATTAATGAGGGGGATGTGAAGCTGCTGGTAACAACACCTGGAGAAACACTAGTATAGCTTCAGAAGGATTGCTAAGAGTACCTCCTGTGAGTTCTTACTGGTTTTGATGATCTCTGCACTGATTCACATAGGTCTACCTCTGCACTTCAGAATCTGATTTCAAGATCCAAAGATAGATGAATCTCAAAATCTGTTAAGTCATTTCCATTTTCATTACATTTGCCATTTTTCATTTGTAATAAGGAAAAGTTACCGATCCTCATTACACTACTTTCTTTCGTACCATTTCAAGCAAATTATACACTTTATTAATCATTTCATTGTCCCCTTAGGACAGTAAGTAGACAGTCACAGCAAGGATATAGATGTTTTTTGGAAGGAATGAATTCAGCACTTCTAGCCACCCAGGAAGATAATTTTATAGGTTTAACTGGAAGTGTTCGGGTGCTAATGAAAAGAAATATCCAAGCAGTAGCATCTAAAGGGCACAGCCAGTAAATGACTAACACTCATCATATAGCTATCCTGAGACAAACTGCCCAAGTAAATGATTGCAAACTCACTTGACTGAAATTCAGCTCTGCAGGTACCACATAGGCTCTGCAAGCAGGTGAGATAGCTTCATAAACAGGAAAGCTGAAACAGTTAGAAGTGAGCTCATAATTAAACTTAATGGAAAAAAAAGGAACCCACAAAAAAAGGCCCAAAACAAGATACAGGCATTCTTCCACTGTGGGAATCAGAATGTCAGGCATCTTTACTGAACTTAACAAGTGAACCAAATTGAGTTTTCTATGACCCAGTGACAGTGGCCATCGTGTTTAGAAAATTAGGACTGCCACCTGCAAGGTGTACTAGGCAATGACAAGCCTGCCTAATTTACCCTGACCTTGTGAGATCCTGATCTGTCCTCTGCCTGACAGAAAGGGAACATATGCCATCTACTTCCAAGACATGCCTTATGAGGAGATTTCAGGCAAGTCTGGGTACTGGCCACACTGCAGAAAGCAGTGTAAGGCATCCTGTAACAGAAATGAGCTGTAGAGACCTGCAGTCCTGCGGTTAACCTCTGTGACCAAAAAGCCCCATCTTCCACTTCAAATCTTGGGAGGAAGTAGGCTGGGATAGGGCAAGAGGATGGTCATTTTGTTTTAAAACATGGCAAGAGGAATAAGATGGAAGAGTTTCCTTTGCTCAGATCATTAGAAGAAAGCTCACGGGCACCTAGCCTCATTTAAAGACTCCAGGCTACAAATCCAAATTTAAAAAGGTAGGGATCCTACAGGTACAAATCCCAGACCTCTCAGAAAAGTACCTGGGAAACAGAAGTCTCGTAACACCATTAAAAAAAATTATTACCTAGTTTCCCCCCTTTTTTGCTCTATAAAAGGACTGAGAAACCTCAGTCATAACTCTAGAGTCTACTCTATAGCCAAGTATCCAAAATGCAGGCATCACAGCAGATAATACTTACTCAGCTAAATTTGATTGACAATAGCTTTTGGTGCCTATCCAACTGATCTGAGTCATTTACAGCCTTTCTTGACCTTCATTTAAGTATATGTAAATTTTATGCATCATCTAACCTACCTAAATCACAGGTATGATAAATATAATAAAATGCTTAAGTGTTTGTAAAAGTTCTCTGAGCTCCACCCGAGAATAGTTTCATATAGGAGAAAAACGTTCATATCCAGGGCTTTAAACAGCTTCACCAAAAGAAAGATTTAGTGTATCTCAGATGCAAAGAGTATCGTGTGGATATGGAGAGTGCTAAAGCAAAGAATAAAGTGTCATCACTGGAACTGGTATTTGTACAAGTATTTCGAAAGACTTCTTATGATGCAAGAGAGTGGCAGAGAAAGTCTCCAGGAATCTATCCACTGACTGTATAGAAGTGTCAGCAACACTTTTTACTGACATATCGTTTATTTTCAGCCTATCCACACATTTCACCAGCAAAAAGTCTATGCTACAAGCCAGACCCAAGGGAAACCAAAGAAAGAGTAATTAATTCTCAAGAACCTCCTCAAACTGCCTCCAGTAGATCCATCAGTGCTCCCTGCTCCAGCTGTCTAAGCTCGAGGCAAAGACAGCAGACGAGGCTCTGGCTACACAACAACCTTTCTCTTAATAATCTGCACTCCAAAGGTTTCCCTCTCAGCTGGCTAGCAAAGCATTTTTCTGGCTCTGCTCATCGCTGTTATTCACAACCACACACCAGATGGGAAGCTCTAAAGAGAAACAGAAAATTAATTCAGTTTTCTTGATGGAGCAACACACAAAAAAATGCTCCTGGTGGACCCAGCCTTTTCTTCAGACTCACAGTGCAAGGAAATCTACAGTTTTCACACAGATATGACAGTGCAGAAAGTGATACAGCATGTCCCTCACGCCGTATTTTACCCTTGGGGAGCTTGTGGCAGCTGAAATACTTGTTTTAACTTACTACTACCTACTGACTTCTCCTGGACAAAATGACTCAGCACTTTGGACACAAGAAAGTCTTCTCTGATGTAGAAGCCTATGCTGGAAATTTCACCAAGCAGAGGAGAGAATTCAAGTTAGATCTTTCATACTGGTCTGTTATAGGTTGTTATAAAAAAGTATTAGCCCCTGGGCTAACATACTAGAGGTTTTCCTCTTCTTGTGTTTTTGGCCATTCTACTCCCTTTTTATTCACAACTGTCCAAGCATGCTTGGTGCAAAAGTCTAAACAGTAAAGCAAATAAAACAAAGAATCTGCCCTCAATATCCATTTTCATATCACAAGTCTCTGTCACAGTAAATCCCACTTTGTATTACTGAATCAATGAATGAATTAATAAATAAGCAGATACATTTAAGTGCTGAGAGGACACAGATCTGCACTATGAGATGTCAAGAAGCAGTGACGGGGGAAGGAGTGAGGGATATGAAGATCATTAGATAAAAGGGATTCTGATGATGGGAAATACTGCAAAGCCTTGAGTTTGGATTTAAAGGCAATCATTGTATTTGGAACAAAAGTTAGCTTCAAAATAAGAGCAACGTATTTAGCACGAAGGCAACGCGGTCTGGTAGATTTAGTAACAAATGTATAATTAAGCAAGATGAAATTTTGACTTATATTTACACCCTAACCAAGCAACTTCAGTTCTGAGTACTATAATCTCTATATGTTGATCACTGTCCACACACAGTGTTAGCACAATAGGACAGATAAGGCTACATTGGGTTTTCAGGGTGACACCAGAATATAAATAACAAGTGCTAATAATATTAAATTAGAGGAGAGAGAGCATTCAAACTCCACAAAAGAGCTGATAGAAAGAATAAAGATACATCATGAGAATCTTCAGGTCAGCCGGATGTTTCATTACTGCTGTGCTCTATCTTTACTAGATCAGGAAAGAAAGTTACTTAAGGAAAAAGTTACTTACTGTTGTAAAACAAGAGACAAAAGTAGACACTGAATAGTAAAGAAAAGGGTATTTTTGCCACCATGCAGAGCCCTTACTTTAAGACTAAAATTTCTCACTTACTCTAAATCTGTACTACTTTACCTAACTAGTTTCATAAATAACTCAAAAGGAAATACATGCTACAAGAGACAGAATTGTTTTATCTCAATAGTCTTACTGGGATAAAAATCTGGAATAAGTTTTGTTTCTTTCCAGTTTTATTTATCCATCCTAAATGTTTATTTTCAGAGAAGCTATTTGAATAAGAATAAACCAGAAACACAGCACAAAGGAATAAGCATGGATTCTTAATTATGAAATTGTATTTTATTCCCAAGACAGCTGACTTTTCAGTATATTTAATAAAGGGAAAGCAAGCAAATGGTTTCAACCGTTAATGAGAGCTCCTGGGAAATTAAAAAATATAAAAGAAACAAATTCCCATGTAGGGACAAAATAGAGAAGCTGTAATTATGGCTAAACAGTTGACAGATTATACAGTAATACTTTGGCACAAAGTTGCCAGGTAGAATTTCTAGCATTAAGACATGCTTTGGAGACTCACTTAGCCCTATTTATCTCTGTTCATATTATGACTTCCGCTTTAAATTGGCTGTGTTGAAATCAGGGTTTTTGCAGTGGCTAAAAAATCATAGCCCAATATTAAAGAAATTATTGCAACTTGACTTGTTGAAGAATTTCTATCTATTGTAAAGCTTGTTTTTCAGATTCTTGCTCACACCAAGCTGTTAGTCCAAAGGTATTCCCACTGTAGGTAATGGGAGGAAAAAACATCAAGATGTGGTCTGTTGTGCCAGGTGAAGGTCAGCTTCTGTGGCACCAAAGAAGTTTAAAGTGATATAAAAGAGCAACCCTTTCTGCTACATCACTCTGGAATTGAAATCATCTGCCTCTGGAGATTTTTGGTCTTTTTTGAACTGGACATCCAAACCTATGTCCACTTGGAGACTATAGAAGTAGGCCCATTCTTTTTTTCTTTCCTTTCCAAATGAAAACAAACCCAGACATTAACATAGAGTTACAGTTTTCCTGAATTTTTTTGCTTTAATTTCTACCAATGATTTAAATACTCAGTATCTAGCTTCAGGAGTCTGAAATAAAAACTGAGCACATTTAACACTTTGCAAATTAAACTCGGCACACAATTTAAGATTTCTGGCGGACTTTTCAATATTTCTTTTCTCTAGCATGAAAGACATATTTCATCTGCTGACCTTCTGCCAGCAACTCTCCTGAAAGCACTATAAAACACAATTAGTTTACAGTGCCAGGAAATGTTTGTCTCCACCATAACAAGATTATCCTCACTGTCTTTCAGAAACCTGGCTGCTCTTATTTATATATATGTGTATATACACATATAGCAACACACATACATACTTTAGAATGGCTTCTTAATTGCCTTTATATACTTCCAAGCAATTTCTAATTTAATTTCTATTTCATGGCAACTTTTCCCAAATGCTTTTACATTGTAAGCTTTCTCACTCTTCCTGGAATTAAGAGGTATGCATTTTCTCTTAACTTTGATTGCTTCTAGCACTTCTGTATCCAACTTCCTTCTCCTTTCTCTGATGATGTTAATTTTTTTTTCTACCTTACTTACACATAACCTTTGGGCACACAACAATTTCTCCTGAACATTTCCAGTTCTTTCTGCACTCCTTCAGCCTGTTACTAATTTGCAGAATCTCTCTCCAAGTCCTGGCCTTTCTCTTCCTGTCTCTGTAGCTTGAAATGTAAAGTTCTGCCTTATTATTTTCTGATATTATTCACTCAAACTTACCTTGGCTGAAGACTTAGATTAGTCAGTTTTCCCAACTGTTCACCTACCATCACTCCCAAATCTCGTTCACATGTTGCTCGGAACCAACCATGAATCAACACTTACTAAGCTTCCTCCTTTATTTACTATGCAATGAAAGCAGCTCCCTATAGTAATGCTAGAACACTAAGTAGCAGTAGTAACTATGCCTTCCACATACCTGTTTGGTTTTGTCCTCTTAGGTTGAGGTAGAAATTTAATTTCCCATCACCAGCTCTCTCTATTTTACTATAACTCTGCATGAAGTGATGAAGAAAACACAGAAGTCTCGAAGTCTGAACTCCATTCAGATGAACAGCAAAACTGGAGAGATAGATCTGCACTTTAGCCAAATTTAATACACTTTGCGTCAGAGACTAAAAATCTCAGGACTGAGCTGGACTGCTATGAATTTGATGCACTGCTTATTTGAAGTCCAAAGAATAAATCCTACAAGGGTGCTTTGAATACTTTATTATGATACAGCTAAAGCTTCATGTGAAAAAGCACATAAAAAGAAAGGATATAAGTGTTCTCAAAAAATTTACAAATTAAGACAGGTCTCCTTGAGTTTGGGTCCAAGTATTAGGTTAATAAACCTCATTATTCTTTCAACCAGATTGTCAGTCAATTCAGTCATTCTGCACAGGACAGAAGGAGCATTTCTGTTTTGTATTGAGTCTCTGGATTAAATCCTGATTAATCCTTACACTTAAACCTGCCACTGGTAAATTCAGCATTTAGTTAATAGAAGGACAGACTGCAGAAAATTAATGGATCAGTTAATATCTGTGTTTTCTTTCTCACTACACACTGGATGAATTATTGTCTTGGAATATCTGGAATGGTTAGTGGTTTTCCCCACCTACTTAGCTTCCAGTTGTCTCCCCTATTCCTCAGTTTCTCTCCTCCCCCAAAGTGCCTGAGGCAGGAAAAACTTGACTGCCTCAGGATACAGTCTGGTTTTACGAGGATAAGTTTAGTTCTTACCTCATCCTACCCAGGAAGTGAAACTAAACAACAAATAAAATCTTTTAGGCAGTTCTCATATTACAAAATGCTTTGCCTTCCTTTCACCTTGAATTCATTAACAGTGGCAACTGATAAGAAGGAACTTTTGTTTTTCTTTTTCCAGAAGAAGGCAATGACTTCTTGAAGTGAACTGCTGTTTTATTTCTGCTGTTCCTTTTTTACTTCCTATGACCTTATGCTACTGCTGGTATGCATCAGTCACAATTATCCCCTCTGGCTTTTTACAGTGTTCTTGAAAAAAAAACTAAATCTTTTTTGTTCCTTTAACAATTTCATTCTGCAGATGATGATTGCATGAGGTCTGACAAGGATGCCACAGCACGACATGAGACATTGTTTCAAATGTCCTAGAACTTGCCTTTTTCAGGCCAGGTCATCAAACTTTTTTTGAAGAAAGGGACACATTTGTGACAATGTGAAATCTGTATATGTCTTTGGAAAATGGATATTTTTCATACCCTGCTAATATCTGTATGGTATCTGAAAAATACTTAAAGTCTGCAAAAAAATCTATAAGTAGCACATCTTATACTCATCATAGCAATAGACCTATGGTTTCCTAGCCAAAAGAAATATCTTATGTGTATTTTCATCATAAAATCATAGAATGGTTTGGGTTGGAAGGAGCCTTAAAGATCATCCAGTCCAAACCCCTCTGCCCACAGGCAGAGGCATCTCCCACCAGACCAGGTTGCTCAAAGATCCACCCGATCTGGCCCTAAACACTTCCAGGGAAGAGGCATCCACAACTTCTCTGGGCAACCTGTGCCAATATCTCACCACCATCACAGTAAAGAATTTCTTCCTAACAGCTAGTCCAAATCTATTCTTTCTTAGAGACCTACCAGAGGGAATCATAGAAATATGCAATTACAGAAGAGAATCTCACAGAGAAAGGCATTATTGAAGTACAGAGTAACAACTTAGGTTACAGCTTAGGCATCACAGAGCCATTGCTTCAAAGAGGAGGGTGTCACAGTACCATGCAGACTTAGAACCACGCAGTCATAGAGAAGACTGTCAGAGAACAATAACATCACAAGTGTGAGAATCACAAAAGTGGGGTCATAAGAAACCATGCAGTCAAAGGATGGGATCACAGAACCATGCAGTCATAGAGGAGCTCATCACAGCAGAGACCATCACAGAACCAATAGCATCATAGAGGAGGTCATCACAGCACCGCCGTCATAGAATCATAAGATCATAGAGGAGTGCGTCAGAGAACCAGAGCATCACAGAACTATGCAGTCACAGAAGCATACAGTGACACAGAAGTATTCAGTGACAGAACTTCACAGTCACAGAGGAGGTTGTCACGGAAGCATGCAATTACACAGGAAAGCATCACAGAACCATATTGTCACAGAAGCATGCAGCCATAGAACCATGCATTCTAAGAGGACGGTGTCACAGAAACATTGACTCACAGAAACATTGATTTGCTGAAAAGAGTTTCATAGAACCATGGCGTCATGGAGCACAGCATCACAGAACCATAGTCATGGACCACAACATCATAGAACCATACAGTCATAGAAGAGGATTCTAGAGATGAGGGTGCTGTAGAAACACAGCATTGCAAATGATGACATAGAGCCATGCAATCGTGCAAATATGTGGTCAAAGAGAAGGCCACGATAGAAGCATATGATAATAGATCAGGTCATCAAGGAACCATACTGTCACAGCACAATGCAGTTACAAAATCATGAACTCAAAGACGAGAATGTCATAGAAATATGACATCACAGAAACAGAATCAGATGACAGCAACACAATACCATAGCATCACAGAGCAGATGGTAACAGAACCACCATGACACAGAACCATACAGTCAGAGAACCATAGGATCCCAGCATTGGGAATCATGGAATTAGACATCACAGAGACCACTCAGTAATACAGGAGGGTATCACAGAACAGTAGCGTAATAGAGGAGAGAGTCACACAACATTGAAGTCACAAAGGATGGAATCACAGAACCATTCAGTTATAGAGGAGCACAACAAGCCACAGAACCAATAGGTTCATAGAGGAGGTTGTCACAGGTGGACAATGTAGTAGAACCATAAGGTCATAGAGGAGTGCATCAGAGAACGAGAGCATCACAGAACTATGCAGTTACAGAAGTATTCAGTGACAGAACCAAGCAGTCATGGAGGAGATTGTCACAGAAACATGCAATTACAGAGGAGAGCATTGTGGAACCACCAGTGTCACAGAATCATGCAGCTGTAGAACCATGCATATAAAGAGGACTGCATCACAGAAACATTGATACACTGAGAAGAGCCTCATAGAACCATAGCATCATGGAGCACAGCATCATAGAAGCATGCAGTCATAGAAGACATTACATCATAGAACATTGTAGAAACACAGCATCACAAAAAGCAATGCAGAACCATTCAATCACACAACAATGCAGTCATAGGAAGGGTATCAAAGAAAGTTATGGAAATAGAACAAAGGATCACAGAACCACGGCAACACAAAAAAACCACACTAACACAGATGTGGTTGTCACAGAACATATAGACAAAGGACCATGCAGTCATAGAGAAGGGCTTCAAAAAAAAGAAATATATACAGAAGTGGGCATCAGAGAAACTATATGGTCATAAAGGAGGGCATCAAAGAGCCATAGTGTAACAGAAACATGAACTCTAAGAGAAGGGAGTAATGGAAGCATGGCGTCACGCAAGCATGGTGACACACAAGCATGATGACACAGTACCATGGCATCTAAGAACCGTACAGTCATAGAGGAGGGTGTCAAAAACCAGAACGTAATAAAGGGAGGCCTTGCAGAACATTGTAGGATGGCATTCATAAAGGATGGCATCACAGAACCACTCTGTGATAGAGGATAGCATCACAGCTGTGTGTGCCACAGAATCAATAGCATCATAGCCACAGAACCGTGCATTCAATGAGGATGGTGTCACAGAAACAGTGTGTCACAATAACATTGATTCACTGAGAAGAAGAGTCCCATAGAAGCATACCATCATGGATCACAGCATCACAGAAGCATGCAGTCATAGAGGAGGTTACAGTGCAGGGTGTTATAGAATCATAGCATCGCAAAGGGTATCACAGAACCATTCAATCACACAACAGTGCAGTCATAGAGAAGGGTATCAAAGAAGAATATGGTAGTAAAGCAGGGGATCACAGAACAATGGTGATAGAAATAACCATGGTGACACAGAAGCAGTCATCATGGAACATATAGTCACAGAAGCATCAAGTGTTGTGTCCCACCTCAGAGGCAGTAAGAGAGCAACTAAAGTTCTGTATATTCCCCTATGCTGAATTAATGTGGACGTACACCAAAAGATCAATAAAACTTTTTAATGTGAACAATTTTGATTTCGAAAATGTAAAAGCATTTGATAGTGTGGGTTCTTAGTGGGTGTCTTTTGTGAGAAGGAAGTAAAGAGAAAAGACCGATGGGAGAGAAATAAGGAAAGATATTGCCACCTTTGGATCTCACAAAGATTCCTTGATGTTGATGATGACAGGGCAATCCTATGGTGGTGTGAACGTGGTTGGCACATGCATGTGGCTCCCTGAGTCTATGCCTTTTATACAGTCCAGGTCCTTGAGGACTTGCATAACTCTTGGAACCATAGTGTCACAGAAACATGCATTCAAGGAGGACTGCATCACAGAAACATTGATTCACTGAGAAGAGTGTCATAGAACCGTAAATTCATGGTGTACAACATCACCGAACCAGAGTCATGGAGCACAGCATAATAGAACCATGCAGTTGTAGAGGAGGACATTACAGCAGAGGGTGTTGCAAAAACATAGCATCACAGATGACATAGAACCATGCAATCACACAACAATGTGGTCATAGAGAAGGTCATCAAAGAAGAATATGGTAATAGAGCAGGACATCACAGAACCATGGCAACACCGGATGCCAAGGCGACAAAGAGGTTGTCATCACAGAACATATTGTTACAGAACCATGCAGTCATAGAGAAGAGCATCACAGAAACAGCATCACAGAAACATAGATTCAGAGTACAGTGTCACAGTGCCATAGCGTCACATAGGAGGTTGTCACAGGACCACAGTGACACACAGGATGTCATCAGGGACCATACAATCAGAGAAGGGTGTCACAGAAACATAGTGTCACAGAAATGTAACATCAGAGTAGTGCACTGCAGTACCATAGTGTCACAGAGGAGGTGGCCACCAACACATGCCATCATAAAACCATAGCATCACAGAACCATGCAGTCAGAGAGGGGGAGACGACAGCATACTAGTGTCCCACAGGAGAGCATCACAGAATCATGGCACCACATAACCATAGACTGATAGAGGTAGGTATCACAAAGGAGGTTGTCACAGTTCCGTACAGGATGGGCATCATAGACGATGGATTTTATAGCACCATAAGGTCATAGAGGAGGGTGTCACAGTGAATGGTGACACAGAACCATAGTCATAGAGGAGAGCATCACAGAACCATAGATAATGGGTGACATAGAATCATAGTCATAGAAGCTCGCTTTCACAGAGGAGAACATCATAGAACCAGAGAGTACCAGCAAGGTATGACATAAACCAGAGTCCTAGCGGTTGGCACCATAGAACCATGCACTCAGAGGAGGGCATCACAGAACCATAGTGTCACAGAACCAGGGAAGTCACAAACTAGACAGGCTTAGTGGAGTGTGCCATTGTACCAGAGAGTGCTAGTGGAGGACACCATAGAACCATGCAGTCATAGAGGAGGACATCACTGAGGAGGGTGTCATGGAAGCATGGAGTCACAGAATCATGCAGTTACAAAGCAGGGCACGACAGAACCACAGTCATAGAGGAAAGCATCACATAGTGTACAGGTGTCACAGAACCATAGAGTCACTGTGCACAGACATCAATGGCCCATAGATTTATAAGGGAGGGTGTCATAAAGCCATGACATCATAGAATTGAGTTGCATATGTCCAGGTAAATTACATCAGCTGATTTTCCCTTATCTATCAACTTTGCAGTTCCATCATCGTGACCATCTGAGGAACCTGAACGTACGCAAGTCCATGGGACCTGATGAGATGCATCGCAGAGTCCTGAAGGAATTAGCTGATGTAGTAGCCAAGCCACTCTCCATGATATTTGAAAAGGCATGGCAGTCAGGTGAAGTCCCTAGTGACTGGAAGAAAGGAAACATTACACCCATATTTAAAAAGGGTAGAAAAGAGGACACTGGGAACTACTGATCTGTCAGCCTCACCTCTGTGCCTGGGAAGATCATGGAACAGATCCTCCTAGAATTTATGCTGAGGCACATGGAGGACAGGGAGGTGATTCAAGACAGCCAGCATGGTATTACTAGGGGTAAGATCTGCCTGATCAACCTAGTGGTTTTCTACACTGGATGTAGGAGTAACTGCATCAGTAGACAATGGAAGAGCTATGGATGTCATCTATCTGGAATTCTGCAAGGCCTTTGACACAGTTCCCCACAATATCCTTCTCTTGAAGTTAGAATGGTGTGGATTTGATGGGTGAACCATTCAGTGGCTAAGGAATTGGCTGGATGGTTGAATCCAGAGAGTAGTGGTCAACAGTTTGATGTCCAGATGGAAGACGGTGACAAGTGGTGTCCCTCAAGGGTCTGTACTGGGACCAGTGTTGTTTAATATCTTCATTAATGATATTGACAGTGGAAGAGTTCACTGATGATACCAAGCTGGGTTGCGAGGTTAATGTGCCAGAGGGAAGGGATGTCATCCAGAGGGACCTGGACAAGCTGGAGAAGTGGGCCTAGGTGAACCCCATGAGGTTCAACAAGGCCAAGTGCAGAGTCCTGCACCTGGATAGGGGCAATCCTCATTACTTATACAGGCTAGGAGATAATGTGCTGGAAAGAAGCCCTGAAGAAAAGGACTTGGGGGCACAAGTGGATGAGAAGCTGGACATGAGCCACCCCAATGTGCATCTGCAGCCCAGAAAGCCAACAGCATCCTGGGATGCATCAAAAGAAGCATGTTCAACAGATCGAGGGAGGTGATTCTGCCCCTCTACTCTGCTCTGGTGAGACCTCACCTGGAGTACTGTGTCCAGCTTTGGAGTCCTCAACACTAAAAAGACATTGAAGTGCTGGAGTGGGTCCAGAGGAGGGCCACAAAAATTATCAAAGGGCTGGAGCACCTCTCCTATGAAGCATAGGGAGAGAGAGTTGGGGTTGTTCAGCCTGGAGAAGAGAAAGCTCCAGGGGGACCTTATAGCGACCTTCCAATATCTGAAAGATGTCTATAAGAAAGCTGGGAAAGAGCTGTTCACAAGGGCATGTAGCGATAGGACGGGGGTAATGGCTTTAAACTAGAAAAGGGTAGATTTAGGTTGGATATTAGGAAAAAGTTCTTCAATATGAGGGTGGTGAAACACTGGAACAGGTTGTCCAGAGAGGTGGTGGAGGACCCATGCCTGGAGATATTCAGGGTCAGGCTTGATGGGGCTCTGAGCAACCTGATCTAGTAAGTAACACTGTCCCTGCTTACAGCAGGGGGGTTGGACTGGATGATCTTTAAAGGTCCCTTCCAACGCAGTACATTCTATGATTCTATGATAATTGAAGGCCACCAAATTTGTCAGGCCCCTAATGAAGATATTTCAAATCAAAATACTAGCTTTTGCACCTTGGAAGTTATCATTATCCAAGATAAAATATAGAGACAAGTACATCCCAGCATGAATTTAATGGGAAAACCTTGCAGATTGATAACCTGTTGTTCACAGAATCATTATAAAACCACAGAGAATTAAGAATAAGCCTACTTCTATTCAGAATAGTACAAATGTTCCTCTTAAGTTATTATTTTACATGGACAAATATTTTATCAACCCAAAGATGCTATGCTTCTGGAAGAAGCAATAACATGTGGTTTACTCTTCTTGCCTGGTTTGCTGTCTATGTAACATTTTCCCAAGCTGCTTATATTTCAGTCCTACATCTGCTCTGTCAGATCTTTTAATTCAGGAATTAAACCAACAACAATTTCTGATCACAAGGACAAACACTGTCTAACAGTATCTGGAAAGCAAGATATAAAGATTTTTTTAAAAAATCAATGTTTTTATTATTACACTGCCTCTATTGTCCCTAGATTTCACATGACTTTGAAATAAGGTCAGGTACCAAAACGGCAAACTCAGAAACACTTTGCATATACCAGCTCCCGAGGAAGGAGGTGGAGGGGAGAAACAGGTGCAGAAATATGTAAGCTGGCTATACATGAACCTCATGTCTAGCTTTTTTGTAAACACATCTAGGCTGTTCTAGCCTTGTATTAGTAAATCCCTGATTTACCTGATCCCTGATAAAACCCTTGTATCATGATCCCATATTCCACCTGTTCCTAAGAAACTCCCCACACTGATAGTTATGGAAATATATTCCAGATTGAATCCAAATTTCCTGAATCAACAATGCTTTGATTCTGCTGGGCAAATAATTACTGGGGTCAGAGGAGAGAGAGAGAGAGAAGAAGAGAAAAAAACAGTGACTTCTGAGCTACTGTAACCAGCAAAGAAGATAGGTTCTGTTTTCTGCAGAACTGGATGTTATGGGAGTGCATTATCCTCTCAGACAACAAAAGTGGAATACTTTTTGCATTGTGAGATAGATTTTGCATTTCTCAAAACTGTCAAAAAGCATCTAAGCAAGATGGGAAAGCTTTGGACTTCTAAAGTAACAAAAAGACACAAATGCATCTTGTGCCAGGGAAATGAGACGGATAATTTACTATAAAAATCCTTGTAAACCAAGTCCTCCTTAAATCTTTTAGAGCATCTAATTTTAAATCTCTTTTTCAGAAAAACTTTTGCCTATTCCTAGTTGGTAGAACAAAGAAAAATGAAAGGACTCTTCCTTTAGAAAAGATAAGAATTACTTAGGTGGTTTCAAGGCAGGAGAGAGGACCAGATTTAGAACTGCTCCTAGAAGCCCACAAGAAGGTTACTAAAAGATTTCTGTAATAGCAATACTTATTTAGAGATAAATATGTTTTATAATGATAAAGACACTTTTATAGTTTGTTGTTTGTTTTTTTTTACCATCAATTTTGACTCCTTTTGTAAAACATAATTATCATACTGGCAAGTCTATACAAAACCTCAGAATATCCTTTTTTCTTCCCTTATTTTTTACTATATTAACTTTCAAATTTACTGTCTAATGCCTCTTCATAAACAGATACAAGTGAATATGGAACTAATGCAAGAGGAAAGAGAGAAAGAAATATAATTTCTTGGTCATGTACTGAGGACCTGAGAAGGCAGTCACATAACAGGACAATAAGAATGGCTGGATATAGACAGCTCAATCTTCATTGTGCTTTAACCCTTCCATTTTCATCTGAAATTCAAACTCATGCAAATGTTGAATAGAATGGTTAATAAAGTACTTTCCCCTCGAAACTAAGTGAACAAAAAAAAGTTACTTTAAAATTTAAGAGGGAAAGTTATGGTTTAGGCAAGTGGCAACAGTCAGTAACTTTAAGGGTTAATTTTGGGTGGACCCCCTGCATTAGATTCATTTGACAAAAGTAGAAAGCTGGACTGAAATTAAGCATATAACAGGTAACACGCCAGTTGTCAGATTATAAATGAAGCTAAGCACATATAAAATAAAGCATCAACTGTGTACACATGATAATGGAAATAATCACAGCATTAGGTATAATTACCTCTAAATCCAATATAAAAAACCAACCCAAATCTGCTAATGATAGTGTAATAATTTTCAATCTGTATCTCAAACACTCAAAAACTCAACACAGCTGGTAAGAAATGCTTTTAAGTGCCTAGAATTTAAGAAAAAACCATAAATCTCTTGGTGGAAATTACTTATGAACTTCATGGTGGCACCATCTGGACTGCACTCAGAATATTTTCTAATATCTTCAAGTAAAATTAATAGTACAAAAAGTTCTGTCCTCTTAATTTCTGCTTTCTTAATCTCTTGTGATTTCTATAGCTAGTACTACAGAAAGTGATTCAACTCACTGACCCAATTTCAAAAGAGATGAGCAATAAACACAGTACAATAAAAAGCCAAGAGCTGCCATGAGCTGAACTGCATAAAAGGTTCAGGAAACACAGGGTGTTGTCTCCAATGATTAGTTACTATTTAAGCAATGATAACACCCAAAGGCTGGCGTTGGCACTGGAGAGCTATTGTCCTAGGTACTGGACAAATACATCCAACCATAAATGAGTAAGATTTTGTTTTCCCATTTTCCCGGATGAAAGTTTGCATTGTCCCAGGTAAGTGGTAGAATGATTGAAACTGACTTTTGCACTTTCTTGGAGTAAAACCATGTCTATTCATGTATGATTATTGGTGATGTTATAGGAGAATTTTTCCAGTGGCTCCTCTGAGCATCACTGACTTTGAAAGATCGGCAGTTGACGCTTCTCTCCTTCCTGGTTATCCTTAACAATGATTACTCTTTTTCATTCCCATTTTAATTATTTTTTCAAATCTCTCTCACTCTCCACAAGACTTTAATAATCTTGGACGTCATTTCTCTAATTGAGAAACTCCAAAGAAGTAGTAAATGTAATAAACTAATATTTATTGTTGATATACCACCCTAAGATTTTATCAACTAATTACAAATAATATTTTGTTTATATATTTTATGTTATTTTATATATTTATAGATATATAAAATATAACATAATAGCCATCACAATTTAACAATGGGTTAATATTTTTGTCTGAGTACAGGAGCTGGTTTACAGGCATTGGTTTTGGAGACCTTGGAACATGTAACTTGTATTAATCATGAAAATATATCCCTAGTGTGGTCTGCAAACGACTTGTAAAAGCAATCTTGGTGCACATAAGCAACATGTATGTAAACTAACAGAAGATAAACTAATTTTTATTTCATTGCTAAGTGTATGCAGCTCAGAGAAAAAGATATAGCCAAAACAAGAAAAGCAAAGCTTAAGAAGGCGATAGGTTGAGTTTGGCTTTCTACTGTCCTAGAAAAACTGAAAACAGATAATAACTGAACATTTTAATGCACCATCCACCATCACTCAGGTGATTCTATTATGCACTAAGGAAATATAGCTGACACAGAAGGAACTAGGGACAGTATGCTTATGGTACCTAAAATCAGAAAGACCAAACACACTCCAAATCCAATAATGAATTATTAGGACAATATTCTGTCCTTTCAGTTCACAGTAAGTGGCACCACAAGTGGTAAAGGAACAGCTAGAAATTATATTACATGTCAAGAAGATTTAGAGCTGTATGGAACCCTTCTCAGATAAGTATTGTCTTAAAAAAACATTTTAAATAGTATAACCCTACACATCAGCTTGCACATATATGCACTTCCTATTTTAAAGCAAAATGTATCACTGTGACTCAAATTATTCTGTAATGTAACTAGCCCTCATCAAAATTCAAACACATGCACAGATCAACACATGGAAAAACATCTTTGTAACTGCCAGGACAGAATTTCTTTGAATCTCTTCCAATATTATTCTTCTTTGCTTTTTGGTGGTCTCATGGGCCTGAGCAGCTGACCTCCCAACAGATGAACCATATTCTTCCTGATTATTCTCCACCACAGTGAATGTCCTTCATTTCCATTGATTCGTTTGGTAAAGCTTCTCTCTCTCTACACCTGATGCATCAAGTTCTTTCTCCTAGGAGATACTTTTGTTGCTTCTCTCACATCATCTTCTTTGTTGTTTTAAGAAAAATTTCCCTTTTAAGGTTTGTGAGCATTCTGGTGTGCAAGGCTTTCCTGCATAATGCTGTAGGTCTGTTTACTTTAATTTTCTCTTAACTGCATGGCTTTATTAAAAGCAAACAAAATCCAAGCCTGATTAAACCCAAAGGAAATTAGCGATTTCCATTTGCTTCTCTGTGGTTTGGACTGAGGTCCCAGAGAATAATGTTGGTCTCTTCCTCAACCTCTTTTTGGCAAGATTTTCTTTGAAGGTTTAGTATTGTAAGAGGAGTCTAACTCTAGACCATGTCATTTTTCACCTCACACTGCTCCATACATTTTTCTTAACATTCATGTATTTGAAACTGTTAAGTCAAAATTGCATATTATTTCTTTTATAATTATAAGGTACTCACATACTATGCAAAACCTGTAAGACACAAGTCACTGTTCACCTCTTTCATCTGAAAGAAATTACCTTCACTTAAAAAGAACAAAATTAAAAACCAGAAAAACCCCACCGGATTTCAGGCTTATATCCCTTGAACCAAGCAGTTGATGAAATGAATGTATTTAATACTAATGGATTGAACTAACTAAGCAAGCAGTGTGGTGTTTAGCCTTCTTAATGTGTTTCTATATCAGATGCCACTAATGGAATTTAGTGGATTTAATTCTCTCCTACTTAAAAGCTTTTATTTATAATAGGTTTTCTGGGTATTAATGTTGTAAATTTAAATTATAGTAATTAGGGTAGTTTACTTTTATGTCCCATGAGTTCTATTGCTGTTTTTAATAATGAAGCTGCTTTTCGAGGGCTTTTTTCTCCCCCCTCTGTGCAAAGTAATACAAAAACAAAACCTGATCATGCCCAACAACTACCTAGAAACTTTCTTTGTGTAATTATTAAGGCATGAAATAAGAAGGGAAAATAAGCTATCCAAACCTATCACATATCAGTAAAATACCATAGGATTATACTTTTCTGAAATTAAAAGGTTACTTAAGACAGTGAAGAACTCCTTGCCATCCTTTGTTTAGCAGGTGCAAACAATCTGGGCAACTTGTTAGAACTGAAAGAATTAAAAAGTTGAGGAATTGGCCAATAGAGAATAACACCACATTAGAGAAGCTTAAGTATTAGACCCCTAGGGAAATCATCTGACAATGTCAGCATTTGTTGAACTTGAGTATTTGTCAAAGGTAAATACATGTGCTCTTTACAAATATCTATCTGATTCACAAAAAATTTATCTGTACATTGGCATCAGAAGGACCAACTGTTTCAAAGCCGCATGTTGAGGAGTTGATAACAACAGAAAGCAGACTAAAGAAAGCATCATGTACCTCCACTCCATTATTCCTACTGTGCTATAGAAACACCCAAGCTTTTCCTAATTTAACTGAAACTTTAACTGAAACTAAAGTTAATGTTCTGCTGTACATAGGCTTAAAAATGAAATTGAAATACACTGCTCCAGTTTCTTAACACAACGTGACTCTTGACACCTCTTCTTGTGTGCCTTCAATGTCACTTTCTTTGCAATAGTACCATTATATGAAGTGCAATATCGTAAACTTAATTTGTCTTACTTAGGCTTTTACTGGAAAATAAAATATCTCTCATTACAAGGATTATATTTAGCAAGTGTTCCAAAAAAGTTGATAAACTCTATTAAAATGGAGTAGCAGAGAAACAGCCAGCTGAATTGTATTCACTACATTAATTTCACTACATCTAAGGAAACAGCTAGGGAATTCATCTTAGAAATCCACAGAGGTATATGAACAATATTGTTTTACCCGAGGAACACTGCTGTGCAGGCATTTTAACCTTCTACTGTGCTAAGAAACAACTCAACTAAGTGCTTTACACAAGAGCCGTGGATGACACAGAGGACTACCTTAATTCTGTATGACCTGTAGTGGCTCACTCCTGCTTCACAGCATTCTCCCACCATCCACTCATGGTACAACAACCAAAACAGCTTCTAAGCTGTTGCTATTTGTTAGCCAGCAAACGGAGGTAACTCAGTGCCAATTAGTCAATTATCTTAACACACCAACCTATGGAGCTAATTCTGCAGCCAGCTGAACAAATGCCACAGCTCTCATTTCAACAGCAGTAAACTGCAGATTCATCCCAGCACGTATTTACAGCCTTTGCTTTCAAGTTTTATAAAATCACATAAAGAAAAAACAGTTGACTTATTCTAGTGAGCATCTTATCACCAGTGGTACTCTCTCCTCTGAGCACTCTTAGTGTGTTCATTTTATGTGCAAAATTATCACTTAAATTAAAGGCTCAGAAATCAGGTTACTAAGATTAGTATTTTGTCTATGTTCTTATTCTAGAAGTGCTAGCAGCACAGGAATCTCCACACAACTTTTCCAGTCTTCATAAGCTCTTGATATGTTGAGTTCACCTGAGCATTAGCAGCGTTTGCTCTTGTTGACAGTTTCAGCTGTCAGCTTTGAGATCTAAATTCTCCTTACATAGTGGAAAAGATTTCAACAGTTTCCTAAACAGGCTTTTGCCCATGTAGTGATTAACAAGAAATTATGTGATATCAATTTCTAAGTGAGACTGCATGTGAATTTTTGTGATCAGCTTGAAGGAAGTAACAATGTACATTCTGGTTTTGTGGAGAACTAGATAATTCATCTCCAATCAGTCCAAGAAAGCAATACATGTGAGCAAATCCAGGGAAGGAAGCTAGGAATTTGTAGTTTTGAAGGACATGACTTTAGTAAGCCACTCAGTTAAAATGAAGTCAGTTATCTGTATCTACCACTGCTCCCAGATGCAGATTTGTTCTTCTCCATGGCATCTACAAAATATAATATTTTAGAATGTGCTTTCTGCTGAAAGATGATTACTTTTTTTGCGTTATCAGTAAGCGAGATGAGACAGATTCATTCCAGTTGTGGTGACTTGCTGTGGGGCCTGGTTCTTCCATAACACCAGCAGGACTCATTGCTACACATTGGAGAACTCAGTCAGTGATGGAGCTCAGACACATCAGTGCTTTGGGCAAGAGATGCTGGAGGACAATCCTAATTTAAGAGATATTCTTTGCTGTTGGTTTTAAAAGATGGAGGTATTGCTCAGTCTTGAAAGGCTGCGGAACCACAGTGGGAGGTAAAAAGTGAGAATATCAGCCCAGTAAAAATCTCTTATTAACAGATATAATTTAGTAAATGCATACACAACTGTGGAAAACTCCTGTACTGTAACTGATGGGTAAAAAGGGAATATGCCAGGACAGGAACAGTATGTAAAGATGTGACATAAGATCGTGCGTTGTTCACACTTACCCAGATGATCCAAAGTCATTTTTTTTGTACTGCTTAAAATAATTAGGCAATATCCTTGACAAGGTTTGGTCTGTAAAGCCACTTGTGTTGGCCACGGTGTTGGTGTTGATGATCCTTGTTTTCTGTAAATTTGTAGAGTTTAATTAAATATAATACAATGGTACTGTACTAGTTAGCCTCATTGGCTAAAATGGGTCATAAAATAAAGTTTAGGTTTGCATAAGCTTTCTTCACAGAAATGGTTTCACCCACAGAGATGATTATAGCATTCTGTTTTTAGAAAGAGATAAGGAATTTATAGCTTAACAAATCTCCCTTCCCATAATTCCCTCTCCTTAATTCATCAGGAGCTTGATCTTCCCTGCTGTTGCCTGCACAATGCTGCATTTCACACACAGGTAACACCAGTTCCTCCCTGAGGAAGTTCATAACAGCACGTACCTCCAAAACACACTTCCCCATAGCCATTCAATGAAGTGAAAAGGGAGAAGTTATGCTGCCGGGGAGCAGATCTATTCAGTAAATTCCAATAGGAAAGTGCAAATGCTTATTTCTGTGTATTCAAAGAGCATTGTCAAAAATTGCCTTTTAGGGAATGTGCTGATGAATGTAATCAAGACCGTATCACACAGAGAATTAAAGCCTACCATATGGCAAAAATCAAAAGATGCATGGGCTGTTGCCACGTAAGAAAACAGCCTTTAGGCACAGGTAACAAAATAAACATGGAGCAAAACTAATCAGAAACAGAAAACAAGCTGTGTGTAAGTTGGAAGATACTTTTCAAGTATGCATGGCCAGAAATCAAAGGAGCGAAACGAGTTATCAGTCACCACAGAATGGCAGCTTTTAGCCTAGGCAAATAAACCCCAAAAAACAGCCACCAAAAAAACGATTACGAAGAACAATTCACTGTGAAATAGAGGGTTTATTGACTTACTAAATTAAAATCTTTTTCTCTGACAGCTCAAGAGATTTAAATGAAACAAAAATTAACAAACAGAAAAACACCTCCAGAAAAGCGTATTTGTTTATTTAGTGTGTTTGTGGTAGCTTCTCTTTTAAATGAGTTCCTTTTTCAGCTTTGCGGAAGCAATCTCCTCCCGGCGTTCATCAAGCTAACAGTGAAAATATGTGATGAGGAAGACCTCTATTACTACAGTATTGCAATATTAACAATCATGGTAAACTACGTATGCTATCCAGTTACAAATGTCCCCATATAATTAGATGTCCAGCTCTCTTACATCAACACTTTCTGTAATGTTCCCACCTTTGAAAAACAATCAACTTTATTGGATGCATTATTATGCAACACAAAATAGTTATATTACCAAGGACAAAGAAATCATATCCCAAATGCAATTTATTACTGATGCGTTAATTCATTTTCCAAATGTCACTGAATATTAGGAAATGAATAGGCAAGGTACATATGCTCTTTTTCTGGTGAACACGCATATTTTTCCCGTACTATAATTGTCATCAGCACCTGTGTACATTACCACTATATATAAATTATTAGTTTCAAAATTACTATTATTGCTTCAGTAAACAAAGGTTTTTGTCTAGCTCATTACTCACCAAGTTTATGCATATATGGAAAAAAAAATCTGAGCCCCACTGTTCATATGTCATGAAGCCTTAATTAAGTAAGGAGTAGCCACCTCAGCTATACTATTTATCTGTGTTCCTTCTATAATGAGGGGAGGCAGACATCTCCAGAAGGTGAGCAATCCCATCCTGTCTTTAAATACTTGAGATGGGTGATATGAATTTCCCTCTGGAGTATCCTGTATCTCTCAATTGCCTGTAGAGGAATCCTAGATTAATTAGCATAGACTACTTTGGCACAGCTAATACTGCTTTTATCATCTTTGCTTACATGGATCTGCAAGTTACATTGCTCATCACAACTGCAATATTTTCACAACTAAAGGAAATCCTTATTACATTTTTGTATTTTTTAAGAGCATCATCTTTGAAAACAACATACCCCCTACTCTTATTTAATAAAATGTTTCCTTCTCAAGTCTTGCTATTAATACTGTGAGGCAAATTATTTCAATATTGCAAAGTCTTTCTTTAACAGAAGTAGCTGGCATGAAGATTTTTCAAAATAAAATGGATATCTAACATATATTTTAGGGCCCACATATATATAAAATACTATATTAATGCTTCAACAGGCTAGCATGTTAGTTATGCAACAGTATATCAATGATAATACAAAATGTCGCAGTATGCAGGGAGTAGAAATAGCAACATACTAGTATGAGCTTAATAAAAATTAAATTGAAAGCAAACTCTGCATGTGTGTGTATGGAGGTATAGTCTTGTTTTATGTTTTTTACCTTCCTTTTTATCCCTCTCAACCACATGCAGATTCTTCATTAATTAGCATGAACAAAAAGCAAGTGCAAGTCTGATCAATTATACTTTTTACATTTCCTACATATGCTGCTATTACATATTTATATCTGTGTGAAAATGAATTATATACAGTTATTACTTAACTAAGGTTATCTAGAAATAGAAACTATTTTATTTAAAGTTATATAATAAGCTAAAGCAAAAATTAGTGATTTTTTTCCACTCCATTAAAGATACAAGATAGCCAGTCTGTATGACTGCACTCAGACTATGTAATCTGTGACATCCTGGGCCCACTGTAGTCAATGGCAGAGTTACAGATGGTATAATCTTAGAACAATAAACCTCCAGGACCAGAATCCAATTATGGTGGATGCTTTTCATTTAACATCACAAGAATCTGTACAAAACTACTAGAATAGCAGGAAGATAAATAACTGGTCATATTTTTTTTAAACTAGAGACTGAAGTAGTTAATTTTGTTTTAATGTCTCTGTTTCTATAAACAAAGCAAGATAGCATTCATGCATTTTCCATTTCAGTAGAACTTGGAATGTTTAAACCTAACCTATTAATTTGTCTGTGTGATAAGGCAGAGATTTTCAATGTATATACAAAGCATTGAAAATACAGACTCAATTTGCTAAATAGTAATGTGATATCCTAAAAAAATATCTCTGCTTCTGTTTTCCATTTTCTCCCATCCCATGAGTGGTGACAGTTACCGTTATTATTGGATATACCTATTTCTAGGTGCTGTCAGTGAGGCAAGTGATTTGAGGAGGAGTATACAGCTATGAGGAAGTACTGGAGCTGGGTACCACATGTTGAAGAAGCAGAGGATGAGTAGAGGGTGGCAGGGAAGCATGATCATGAGAGCTGAAAGGACTAGGAATGAGCGAAGAAAATGAAAGGAAAGGATGAAAAAAGAGACAGAGAAAATGTGGCATTTGCTTGAAAAAAAAAGCTTAGTGGAAGTGTAAACAATACAGTAGTGCTTTAAAGAGGACAAAAGCATGTGTCATAGTATGAAAGCCAGTTAAAGTTACAAATCTTAGTAGCCTCACATGAAAACAGTTGCTGCAGATCCCACAGGGATGCTTTATTTGTTTTATTATGAGAGAGATCAGATTTCTTAATACTGTTTCCTCATAACTGATAGAAACAAAGAATATTTTAATGTTTAATTATTGCCCCCGGCATGAAGAAAGATTGAAAGTATGCAGCTTTCTCAGGCTTTAACTTTGCCATCTTAACTTTTTGGGACAGAATAGGTGATGATCTCTTGAGGCTTCTTCCAGACTAGATATATTGCTTATGATTGATGGCTCTTTCCTTAGCTCTTTTTCCTTAATGGAGGGATATCATCAACCCACTTAAGGATTTCTGAATACTATCCCGACCACACAGCTAGAGCTTAGATCCAGATCTCAACCTTAGCAAGAGCTAAGGGATTGACTACTCACTGTATACCACAGCTCTGCCATGTTTCTTATAGAATGTGCTCCTAAATCTACTCCCATGTCAGGATTATCAGAGGCTGTTCTGTGGGAAAAAAAACCAAACAAACGAAAAAAACCACAACCAACCAACCAACAAAAATCCAAACACACCAAAACATCTATATTTACTTCTTCCCCACAAGTGACTATTTTGACCTCTCATTTCTGTCCAGATCTCCAAATACTCAATGACTGTCTCTTTAATACAGATGAAAAATATACTGGCCTCTTAGAACTGTTCAAAACTGTGTCAGCTCCAGCTTTGCAGACTGTACTCTGAATTTTGCTTCAGTGGTTCTACCACTATAGATGCATCTGTGTATGGCACAGCTTTGTGTTGGCTGCCTTTCCACCAAAACATCACTCATCTCTTCCAGGTAATGAAGGAACTATACTTGGACAAGCAGGCTCTGTGAACATCAGCAGGTACTGTTCGCCTATATTGTCACTCCTAAGTTTTCCAGCTTTGGCCTAATGGTGCTCATGGATGTTTATAAATTTGTAAAGGTCAAGTGTCAGGAGGATGGAGCCAGGCTCTTCTTTCCGATGTCAAATGATGGGACAAGGGGCAACGGGAGCAAGCTGGAGCATAGGAGGTTCAATCTGAACATGAGGACAAACTTCATTACTGTGGGGGTAACAGAGCACTGAACAGGCTGCCCAGAGAGGTTGTGGGGTCTCCTTCTCGGCACACATTCAAAACCCGCCTGGACGTGTTCCTGTGTGACCTGGTCTGGGTGATCCTGCTCTGGCAGGGGGGTTGGACTGGATGATCTTTAGAGGTCCCTTACAACTCCTAATATTCTGTGATTCTGTGCTCAGTTAACCAGTGTGGTTACAGCCAGAGACAGTGCTGTCACCTTCTAACTCCACCATACCTTTGTTTGCTCAGCTGTACTACGAAGCTATTGGAAGCTATTAGGTTTTTCTCCATGAGGGGCCCCCAAAACAGCCAGTCAACCTACATCTTCCCATATCTAGAGTGAAAATAGTGAATCATTGAAAATTTAAGTCTACCTTTTTCTGAAAATACTTTTAGAAACTAACCTGGATATTGCACCTTCAGCAGTGCCTTTATTATTGGTACCCGTGTCTGGGATCACTATCTCTGTCTGCATTCAATAGCAGCTTGTAGAAGACAGCTGGGCTCCTTGTGCAGTGAGTTCTGCTACACGAATAAATAGATCTGATTACAAATATTTTTTAAATTGCCTGTATTTCCATACTGCCCCAGTCCATTTTGTTGCTATCAAATACATCTAAACTTGCATGAAGACCCTTTAAAAAACGGAAAATTGTATTAGTTTATCCAGAAAACTGAAGTTGGTTGTTGGAAAGATTACTTTTGATTATTTTTAAATAATGTAGCTTGCAAATATGCCAGCTTAAGAGTCTTGTTTCCTTTAGAAATGCATTTTATTTCTGATTTTAGTGGGGTTGGTACTGAATGACTTGAAGCCTTCTTCAGGCTCCCTTAAGAGCCACTCCCTTAAGATGATCAAGGGAGTGGAGCATCTCCCTTATGAGGAGCGGCTGAGGGAGCTGGGTCTCTTTAGTTTGCAGAAGAGGAGACTGAGGGGAGACCTCATTCATGTTTATAAATATATAAAGGGTGAGTATCACGAGGATGGAGCCAGGCTCTTCTCGGTGACAAACAATGATAGGACAAGGGGTAATGGGCACAAGCTGGAACACAGGAGGTTCCACTTAAATTTGAGAAGAAACTTCTTCTCAGTGAGGGTGACAGAGCACTGGACCAGGCTGCCCAGAGAGGTTGTGGAGTCTCCTTCTCTGGAGACATTCAAAACCCGCCTGGATGCCTTCCTGTGTAACCTCATCTGGATATTCCTGCTCTGGCAGGGGGATTGGACTGGATGATCTTTTGAGGTCCCTTCCAATCCCTAACGTTCTGTGATTCTGTTCTGTGATTCTCAAGACAAGTTCAGCTTTAAGGGTCTAGAGCTATAATATTTTTGAATTAAATTTCCCCTACTCCCTAAATGAAAATACTGATCTAAAAGTTCAAAACACTAGGTGATGCCTGCCCATCAATTTTTCTCTACCAGTCCTCCTGGTAAAATCAAGCTTATTTGTATGATATCATGCATAATACCATCCTCAAAAACAAATTAGAAAGCTAATAGGAATGTGCAAATGTTAAGTTGCATGAAGCAATGAGAAAGCAAGCTGATAAAATGCTCAGTATGTAGCTGTCTTTTTGCTGGCTCAAATAAACTGAAACTTTATAATATTGATACTTTTACTTTAGTATGCACTTAGAAAAATTGAATTCTTCTTGGCAATGTTCAACTCAGTCATAATCATGCTATTTCAAAAGCCCAGCAAGGAAGGATTTGAAGCTTCTCAAGTAAGAAAAGGATTACGCATTCACATAGATCATACTGCTTTATTTTCATCAGCCAAAATGATGAGAAAATAATGGTTGGTGTCCTAAATATGGCTCATTGCATTTTTCACTTCATTATGCTTTGAAGTTATCTATTACAGTGCTTGCCACCCTCCCTATGAGAAATTAAGACTATATTCATTCGTCATGCTTGGAGTTAGAAATCAAGACAGAATAAATACATTGTCATGAAGAAAGCAGCAAGCTGCTAGAACAGAGAATACTAATGCAGGTGTTTATACTCTTTCACAGAGGAGTTAATATTGTGTTATTTTGATCCATTATCTTGTATCATGTAATCAGATTCAGTTTTAGTTTTTTTTAGTTATGGAATATCTAGCACTGGCTACATGAAGTGTCAATAGAAAAACCGAGCTGTAATTAATGAAGAGGAAAGTGATTATCAGCAGCTAATCAGGTATTTATCAGCATGATAGTAAACTGAGTGCTCCAGAACTGACTTCTCCCAAAAAAAAATCAAAACTCAAGACACTACTGTGTCTGTACAAAACAGCCTGTTTTGAAGTGGTTTTATCCCAGATGTCACACTGACAGGATTCAGTGATCATGCTGCTATTTAGCTCATTGAATTAATCTACTTTAGGAAAGGCTGCTTCCAGGGCTGCTGGAGACTCAGAATCAAACCCAGATCAAATTCAGATGCTGAAGTCCTTTTATTTCCTAGATACCACCTGAAAGATTGTTGATTTGAAATTTTAAGTTGCATATTCCATTGAAGTTGTTTTGCATGAACTTGTACTGCTATATAACTTCACAGATAAAATGTTTATTATTATTACTTCAAGGCTATATTAAAGTTCACTAGAATTTAGACATAAATAACAGTTTTAGTATCTAATGTATTAATGTTTTTTGTAACTATATCATTGTGTTCCTCAAAGGAACATGAGATGGATAATAAGGTCTGTACTTATTTTATGTGACTACTCTTTCAGCAAAAAAAGAAAAATCCAAAAAAAAGTGCTTTCATATTGCTATTCCAGTTTAAATGTGATTATTGTTAGCATTTCCTTCCGTCAGCCACATTCAACATTTGTGTATTGCATGCACAACTAGCTAGCATTTGTTGAACAGAATTTGCAGGAGACAGAGATACCAATATGTCCGTATTCTTATGACATTTTCTAGGGTAGGAGCTCTAATAGTATGTGTTACCAGACAACTAGAAAAGAGCTGCCAAACATTCTGCCCCGGAAATGCTATAGAACAGCAACTAGCAATAAACTGAGGCGGCATCAAATTCTGACCTCAGTCCTTTAAATATACATAGTACAGTATGAGCACTATCATAATTTTTATCCAAATTTAAGAATAATTGTGTTAAATCAAAATTACATTTGACAAAAATAAAATAAATCTCTGGAAAGGAGAATTAATTAATTATGTCCCTGTAGAGAGAAATAATGCATGACCCAGTGAACTTCTCAGTCTTTGTTTTCCTCATTGTCCACTCCAAAAACTTTAAATGTTGACTGTATTCATTATTTTAGTAATTCCAGTTGTTCTACTAAGTAGAATTATGTTAACTACACAAAAGTAAGGAGAAAGTTTTGATTAACTAGTCTGTGCTTTTACAGACCAGTCTGGCTGAATAATAACTCATTAACCTAATCACTGTTTTGTTATGTCAGTTTATAAGAATTTACTTTCTATCAGCTACTTGCAACTTTGGTAGGCAATACTTTGTTATATTATATACAATCATATGTTATATTATGTTATACTCAAATAAAGTAGTCCAGTAATGCAACCACACTGCAAAACTGAAATCACAAAACTCTGTCTCTGCAGCTATCTGTACCTTTCCCATATTAAAAATCAAAGTCAAGTCTCCTTGGTAGGAGAAGGGAGAACAGGTATATTTAGAACTTCGCTTTCTTGTTATGCTAACATGGCACATTGCACAAACTTTAACTTCTCTTATGGAAATTGTTCAAATTTTTTTTTATTCTTTCTGGAGAGAGAATTTAAAAAAAAACAACAAAACAACAACAACAAAAAAACCACAAAAAAGGTAACAATGCCCCAATAAAATTGTCCTTGTTCTCATTGAGGTACACTGAGATCCCATTGCATATGTCACTTTTAGGTCATCACTGAGATCAATACGTGTTTCCTAATTTTATGCTGCTTGATGTCACTGTTAGATTAATGATGCATAATAGACAAGGTCAGCTGTGGTCAATATTAGCTTGATTTTTTCATCTTTAAATTCAGGGGTAAAGCAGACACCCTATCCTAAATAACCTGACACTACCATGAAAAATCAAAGGTGAAGTGCTTCATTGCTAATTTCTTGTATCGCATCTTTGGCAAAATTGTCTCTTTGTGTTTAATGATGACTAATACTATGTTTTTTGAAATTGTGTTAACAGAAGAATCTCGCTTTTTACATTTTATAAAAGCCCCCCAAACTGCAAATATCTGTCTGTCTATAATTTGCTTCCTTTTTTTTCCTGCTTTGCCCCATTCACATTTTTCTTTGGGAATATTAAAAAATGGGAAAAGAACATGTCTAGGAAGCAACATTCACACACTGGAAATATCTTTAAACAAAAGAGAAAAAGATATTTCAGACATGTTCTGGAAGAATAAGAGTCTGGGTTTTGTATATTTTTTAAATGAAAAAGATTTTTTACCTGTATTAATTTTTTTTTTTCAGATATTAGTTCTGCACAGCATTAAATTAAAAAAAATAAATGAAGACACCCACAAAAAACATTGGTTCACCCTCACACATTTGAAGTGCTTAACTACCATGATCTAGTAATATTTTTAAATTTATTTTGATCACCCTATTACCCTTCAATTTTTATTTTTTTATTTTGTTTTAGTTTTCCTGACTTTTGCCGTAACGAACTAGCAATCTTACAAAGGTATTAAAGACTGCTTTTATAGCTTTTCTCTGTGCAATAAATTATAAGTTACCTTATAACTTGTGTATAGTAAAGAGATTTGTGACCTTAATTTCCTGATTCCAAACTGCAGATAATTTCCATAAGTAACTCAAGTATACTTTGAGTTACACCTTACTGAATTAAACATTGATTTTTTCCTTATGTTCATAACTTTCTTTGTTTTATTTATTTTTTAAATAAGGAGAAACCTTAACTAAAAAGCACAAATGACATACATCACAGTTTTGATTATAATTTTTTTACTGAAGCTTGGCATTTTCATACATTTACATAGGTTCCATGTAAATATAAGGAAAAACATTTCCACTGTGAGAGTTACGAAGCACTGGCCCAGGCTGCCCAGAGAGGTTGTGGAGTCTCCTCTGGAGACATTCAAAATCCGCCTGGACACGTTCCTGTGTGACCTGGTCTGGGTGATCCTGCTCTGGCAGGGGTTGGACTGGATGATCTTTCGAGGTCACTCGAAACAGGTCACCCTTACAACTCCTAAAATTCTGTGATCTGTGATTTTTCAGGATCCATGGTTGCACTCAAAGATAGTAAAAGTTTTTTAATATCTTTCAATCTAAAATATTTTTAAGGAATGTCACTCAATGCCACTCTAATTAATTTTATTTCCTCATTAGAAGTCTAAAGTATTTCATGAACCTCTATTTTTCATTTATGCCAAAAATCCAGATCTTCAGTTGTTGTAGATCAGGTCGATTTTACCTGAAGTAAACAGATTTTGTCAATTTATACCAGCTGAAAGATCTAGCCCTCTTATTTTAACATTTATTTTTAACACACACAAAATATATATATAGCGAATATACATTACATGAATGTAGCTTGTACACACAAAATTAATACACTGCCTGTATTGACAGAATTGGGTAATTTTTAGGGAAGATTCAAAACAAGATGACTGCACAATGTAAAACCAGTAACAAACCAGAACGGTTGCCCCCCTCTTTCTCAAGCAGGACTCCCCTTATTTTTAATATCAAGGGTAGATACTTTAATATTTAGAAAAATCCTTTGTGCATGTGAAAATTATAAGCTTATGACACAGTCCAAAGCTCTCTCTTTTAAGCAAGAGAAGCATGTGTAGCTCATTCATTTCCATATGCCACATAAAACCCTCTCCTACTGGGTAAATTAGGAGTTCCTAAAATTACTGTATTATTGATGACAGAATAATATAGAGTCATTTACATAACTCATATAACACAGTTCTATCTTGTAAATTATGTGTCACTGAAATGCTTAGCTCTGAATCTGCAGTCAGGGAAGCCCGTCAGTTATGACCGTGAATCTTGGTTCCCTTGACACCAAGGATGCTGTTACATCTTTCAAATTGCCTTTTAATTGGTGGGTAATGTTCAAGTACGCATAATGCTTGAATTTCAGTGCAAAAGAAAGCATAGTCATATATTTGCTACCACTGGAAGTTTCCATTAAGGGCTCTGTAATATATCTATCCCTCTTTATAAACTCATAATATATGCATACATGTGCTGAGTCTTTTCCAGTAATGCAGGGCTTCATCTCCCATAATGCTTACTAGGGAAGACAAACTCCATAACTCCAAAGGGCCCCCTTTTCTCCTCCTTCTTCCAGCTTTCATTACTGAGCACGACATCATATGGTATGGGCTATCCCTTTGGTCAGCTGGGGTCAGCTGTCCTGGCTTAGTTCCCTCCTAGCTTCTTGTGCAACCCCAATGTACACACTGGTGGAGCAGTGTGAGAAACAGAAGAGCCCTTGATGATGCGTAAGCACTGCTCAACAATAACTAAACAATGTTGTGTTACCAACACTGTTTTGGTCACAAATCCAAAACATAGCACCATACAACAGTGGTCATTCATACTGAACTGTTATCTGAGTTACTGTGTTAACAATGTGTCTGTGATACCAAACAAAAATCTGTTTGCTGCTTAACAAAAATCTATGTATTATTAGATGTTCTAATATGATTGATAAATGCTGTATTAGACACTGCTACACAGAAGATGGTCCTAGTAAACTGAATTTAATTGTTCAAGCCATGATGAAGGAAATTACACTGACAGTTCAATTGCTCCAAGCAATAAGAGGCAAATTCCAAATTACCTGGAAACATCTTCCTAGTAACAGAGATGTCACTTCCTGCAGACTCATTGCTTGTACTTGCAGCTTAGAGTTTTTTTGGTTTCGATGGTTTTTTTTGGTATTATTATTATTAATTATTATTATATTTTATTTTATTTTATTTTATTTTTGGGAGGGAGGGAGGTTTAATTTCAAGAAATAGAAAGAGCAAAATATCTTTAAGAAGATCAAGAATAGCCCTCAGCCACACTGGTGTCACGACCTAGAGAAGCTATTCACAGGCTGTCGGCACACCCAGCAATGATGGAAAATCCTGGATCAGCTCTTCTCACATCTGTAGCATGTAAAAAGGGTCTAGCTGTGGTACATTGATATCATTAGCAAGGAACCTGGCTGGTGAGCCATGTTAAATAGATTTCTCAATTATACTCCCATCTTTGTCAAGTACTTCGGACAAGTAGATGACACCAAGACCAGTGAGGTAACATAAACTCCCTGAATCAGAATAAAGCAATCCATCCATGGAGACATATGCCTTCCAGGAGCAGGGGATCATGTCTCTCTAGCATTTCTCTGGCAGCACTTCACTGCCCAGTAAAATGGAGGTGAGAACTCCTGGAAGCCTGCACAATCCAAGGCTAAATACTCTGTGAGAAGGTCTGGGTAAACAGTGTCTCTCAGTCATTTGCAAGGCTGCTCTTGCTCCGTGTCCCAGATGATAGGATTTCCCGATCTCACCAGGATCCCAGAAAAAAACATTTCAATAGTTACTTACACCTTGCCAAGTGCTACAGATTATTTTCTAAACTGCTAATATATCCCATTAATACACTGCATTCTGTTCTGGTACATGCCCTTCTTCCCAAGGAGATCTTCAGTCCTTGGAATATTTACTTGTCAACGCAATTAAGGATTTACTGAAATAAATATCAGTAAGTTCTTTCATCTCCATACAGCTTGTCTGCTTAACACAGTTAATACAGAACATTGGAATACATTGACTTAATTTGCCCTCAACAAAATACAAATATATATGATTATGTTTGACTGTATTATGTTGCTAATCAGTTCATTCAAGATGGCTGTATGCATATTATAATAAACTCCCATTTATTATGTATGTGCATGAACTGTATTAAGTCAATACATTGCCTAATTGTGTAGGCAGGAACTAATCTTCCCTGTTATTACACATGTTGCTACAGCTTACTATGATAGAAATAGCTTTTACTTTGAATCTTTCTGTAATATGATAGATTAACAAAACACTACAATTCTATGAAAGACATCAAAGCACTGGGATTAATTTGCTAAACTAATATTTTTTCCTGTTATTAGAAAAACACTATATTAACATTTAAATACCTTGTTTCATCTGAGTATCGGAATGCTGCTGTAGTCACTCATGTTTTCAGTATCTGTCAAATCTGTACTCTTGGCAAATATTAATTCATTTTTAACAAAACCCTAACTGTAGCAATTAGTGTTCTAAAGATAAGGATATTACATTCCTCAGGAGAAGCTGAGGCATATTATGTTAATTTGTTTGTCTGTCTCTATATAGGGACACTTGCCTTTAATTAAGTAGATAAGACAAGTTTTAATGAATTCTTTCTAAAATATGAAAGTTGTGATTTAGTTTTAACAAGAGAAAATTTGATGCTTAGCACATCCTCAGCAGTGTTAGTTAGTTCAGATGCTGTAATAACTTTTCATTTTAAGTGACAATCTTTATGCAGTCTCCTTAGTTACCCTGAAACATTAGTCGATGAGAAGAATTTAATCCCTTTTCAGAAAGTGAATGCAAGCTTCACATGTCAGCTAAGTCTCAAGCCTGTGAGCAGAGATGTACATAAATTTTGTGCTGGCTTTTGGCAGTACAGAGAACATAACCCATATTCCATGCAAGCAATAGAAAGTATAGTTAGGGTGCTGTCATTTCTGTCCTAAAAATAACAATTCTCGCTTCTCAGCACAACTAGTTAGTTTGAATACAGCACTAAACTAATTCCAGTTCCAGGGTTATTTAATTAGTGCTACTGATAGAATCACATGTCATAATCTGTGATATATTGCACTGGACATTGCCTCTGCTGCCAAACTAATACAAAAAAAAAATCCCCACCCCAAATGCTGAGAGAGAAAAGAAAGAAATCTGATTAAAATTGTGACAGAATATGTCTGCACACATAATTTTAAACATCCATGGTATTGGGTGGGTGATGTTACTTGAAACTAAGGAACTGAGAATGAACAAATTCTATTAACATGGTGTCACAGGTAAGAGGCATCTGATACCTCAGTGCAGTTGTGGAGACCTAGGGAATGCTCCAAGCAGAGGAGAGACCATCCATAAAATTCAGGGTCCTGCCTTACAAGTGGAACTGCCAAGAAAAAGACCTCTACATCAGCATAAACAGAAAATAGCATAGCACAGCACAGCACAGCACAGCACAGCACAGCACAGCACAGCATAGCATAGCATATTTCAGTTGGAGGGGACTTGCCAGCTGCCTGACCAATTCATGGCTGACCAAGTTAAAGCATGTTTAAGGGCATTATCCAAATGCCTCTTTTTTGCGAAACCAGTCCATGTTTAAAAGCCAGTAAGCCAGACATTGAGAGATGAAACAAAATGTAGGCATTCTGATGCCAACAATGCAGAGAACACAAGTGAAATGGGAGGAAAGTACAATAATGGACAGGATTTGAGCAGGGGACAAACTGTATGTCCCAACGCTGCAGTTGCCTCAGGAAGAAAAAGTAGCAACACACAACATTATTTATATGACAGAGGCATCCAGTCAAGAGAAAAACACTTATGGTATGACTCAAGTAAATCTAATAAGTCAAAGTACATGAACTTCAGGAAAAACCCATCCCTCCTTTTACTATGTTGTGAGGGGAACAATGAACTTTGTTACAGTTGGATTCCAGCTGCACATATAAAGTGCAACAGAAGACAGGTACTCTGACAAGCCCCCATTGTCTCCAGCAAAATCAGTTGGAAGATTGAAAAAAATCCATATTATTAATGCAAAAATAATCTAAAACAACAAGATATGTCCATGCCTGTTGTTTACTATGGCACACTGGAGTGCCATCTATTGTTATGCCATTGGAAAGCACAACCTAGAAACTGAATGTCGTACACCAGCTTAGTTTTGATGTGACTAAAGAATGAGCAGAAACACTATTAGCTTTGTCCAGTATTCTCATTGACCTCAAAGGCAACTTTAAATCCATAGAGATCCATGTGTATAGTCCATGGAACTATTAAAGTACAGTTTCATGATTTCTGCTAGACTTGCCAGAGGAAAAACCAGCTAGACCACAAAGCAGTGAGACCTCCATACGATTTATTCCATTTAAAATAGATAGGCAGACTGATTAAATAAAAAGCTTCTAATATTACTGGAATCTATGCAAATCCAAAACTACTGAGAATGAAAAGAAATTACAGTCTGCTGCCTATAACTGCAGACATAATAGCAGCTTGAACCTGGCAACTGTTTTGTGGTCAAGAGTGAGTTTTTGTGCATTGAATGATGGGATCCTCCCAGAAGTTATTAGTGGTTGTAAATGTTACAGGCACAGCACGTCATCCAGAATATATTGTAAGGAACAGCAGGCAGGAAAAAAACCTCTAAACTATTGATTATTGACATACTATTTAATGTCTGTATTTTGAATTGACCTGTCAATCCTTGATTTAGCCTAACTGTCTAAGAGGCAGATTGAAATTCTGGGTTCTGCCATGGTCTCTAGACAAACCAGCTAACAAAGTGGGGAGTCAGAGATTACTTCCTATCAAGATAGTGATGTGGAAAAGGTCAATTTCTCTAAAAGGGACTGAGAAAAGTACAGCAGATTTGTGCTGTAGCATCATGAGAAAGAAACTTCACATCTGAAGACAGAGAAAGGCCAGAGACAAATGAAGGTTTATGTCTTTTGGCAGGTCTGATCACTTCAAAAGTGGAAGGCGTGTAAAACCTCAGTAATGCCTCAGAGATTCCATTTCTTTCCAACACCTCATAAATAACCCAAGTATATTACTCAGCCTAGCAGTGGCTCACCTTTTCAGGATGATTTTATCAGCAGGATGGCTGGTAAAGCTGTTTGGCAAGGTGCTCTGCATCTTGTGGGGCTGCAAGGTGTCTACTGTCTTGCTGAGTTCCATGCTCATACATAGCCTATCTTAAAGGTTTCCATTCACATTTTTAAATGAAAAAATGATTAGTAACTGCAGAGCTTACTATTAGATACTTAAATGGAACAGTAGGAGAAGGCAACCAGATTTGGCATATAGCCAGCCTACATGGTCCAGTATGCCAGAGGGGATTTTTACTTAGTATTTCTCCAGCAAGTTTGAATACAGCTTTCAAAACAGCTATTAACAATTGCACAGCAGAACTCCGATTCATGGATAACCACTACCAGCTGGACTCAAATGAAAGGATTTTTGCTGTATTCAAAATATAGGCAATTGCAAATGCATTTTCTGCTTCCTTGTAAAAAATAATCACAAAGTAATGGAGTACCCTTAGATTTCAATTAGTTAGCTAACTTGGTAAAAATAATTTGGCTCCATTTAGTAAACATCCCCAACATACCCTTTGAACACTACAGCAGTTGAAAGACTTTAAAGTTCCCTAAATTTACTTCAATTAGGTGTTTGATTTTAAGCAAAACTTGAAGTATAATAGCCTAGTGAAGTCAGTAGATATTTTTTATCTTACACTCACATGTTATAGTGGTGTTCATAAGTTCCCTGTGAGAAAATAAGACAGTCATCAGAACCTTTGAAGTTTACCTTCACAGTCTTTCTGCATCTGCACAGATTAAAAAGAGACTTTAATTTACATTTTAATTTGTTGTTTTGATTTCAGCAGGACATTTGAGAAAGCACAGATGACCTCTCTTTTTTCCTCATATATTATAACATAGTGACAGAACTTACACTGTAACTTGTTACATAGTTATGAGTCAGTTTTAAAAACAATGTATTCCTTTTTTTTTTCTTTTGAAGGCTTTAAAATACAATGAAATCATTTTTGCTTTGAAAATTCAATTAGATGTTCTAAGTAGCCTTAAATAACTGGATCTGTCAGAGAAGTTAAGCTCCATTAGTCCAGTCAAAGGACTTAACCCTTACCAGGTTCTTGCAGGGACTGCTACTTAAAAGAGGATCTTTAAAGCATGTTGTCCTACAACAGACCAACACAATGCCTCTGTCTTGTTTACAAAGGACCTGTGAATCCATTGTTCTCTTTCCCGCTTTCTGCCAATGACAGGGAAAGCCAGGTGGGGTGAGAACACATGGGACATCACTCCTGTGAGAACTTGTGCACACAAAATATTGCACACTTGAGCCACAAAAATCACAGAATATTAGCAGTTGGAAGGGA